>NC_079435.1:10581788-10651788 GCF_903798145.1 Danio aesculapii | reverse complement strand
CATACTTTTATATTAACAAAAGTTTATTCATTGAGGTGGAAATTTGTTGTGCTATAATAATGTGTAAGGTGGTAATAGCTTTGAAAAATTTGTATAAATAATGAAAAGGTTTTACATTTTACTGTTTGTTAGACCATCACTAGAAGTGATAGACTTCATTTATGTTTACATATTTTTTTAGGTTATTATAAGATTTAAAGGGATAGTTCACCCCAATATTAAAATGTTATCATTTACTCACTCTTTCCAAACCTTTATGAGTTTTTTTTTCTGTTGAACACAAAAGATATTTTGAAGAATGCTGAAAACCTGTAACCATTGACATTTGTTTTTCGTACAATGGAAGTCAATTGTGGTTACAGGTTTTCAGCGCTCCTCAAAATATGTTATTTTGTGTTCAACAGAAGAAAGAAAACTCTTAAATGTTTATAACCACTTGAGGGTGAATAAATAGTGACTACGTTTTAATTTATTTTTTGGGTGAACTATGCTTCTAAGTCAAAACAAAATCTAAAACTAAAACGCACCTGTTGTCTCTATGGAGGCCCGTTCCAGCCTCTGAATAATAAAAAAAAGGTTATTGTGAATTATTTCATTATTGTGTGATACAAATTTGCAATTCTGACTTTTTTCCTCAGAATTATGAGATGTAAACATGAAATTATTAAGTTATACTTGAGTTATTTAGACAAAATTCTAAGAAATAAAGTCTTCATAACAGGAAACTCCTTTAAAACTCGCAATTGAGACTTTATCTTAGATTTCTGACTTTTTCTCACAATTCGGATATAAACTTGCAAAATATACAATTTCTCAGAATTGCAAGATATAAAATGTCTTTTTTTATCAAAATTCTGACTTTAGAACTCAGAATTATGACTTCACAACTCAAAAATGCAACTTTATTTATCAAAATTGTGACTTTATCCTATAATTCTGACTTTAAAACTTGGAACTGTGGCTTTTTAATGCAAAATTATGACTTTATAACTCTGAGTTGTAATTATATCTCGTACTTCTGACCTTATAATTCACAATTGCAACTTTATTTCTAAGAACTCTGACTTTATTACTCAGAATTGTGACTTTAACCCATAATTCTGACTTCATAACTAGCAAATGCAACTTCATAACTCAAAATTGTGACTTTAAAAATCGAAATTGCAACTTTATTGATCAGAATACTGATTTTATAACTCTGAATTGTGACTTCATCCCATAATTCTGACTTTATAACTCACAATTGCAACTTTATAACTCAAAATTGTGGCTTTATAACTCGAAATTGCAACTTTATTGATCATAATTCTGACTTTATAACTCTGAATTGTGACTTAATCCCATAATTCTGACTTTATAACTCGCAATTGCAACTTTATAACTCAAAATTGTGGCTTTATAACTCGAAATTGCAACTTTATTGATCATAATTCTGACTTTATAACTCTGAATTGTGACTTCATCCCATAATTCTGACTTTATAACTCGCAATTGCAACTTTATAACTCAAAATTGTGGCTTTAATTATGACTCGAAATTGCAACTTTATCAGAATTCTGACTTTATAACTCTGAATTATGAATTTATCCCATAATTATAACTTTATAACTCGGAATTGCGACTTTATTTCCCAGAATTTTGAGTTTATATGATGATTCTGAGTTTATATCTCGCAATTCTGAGGGGAAAAAATGTCAGAATTGCGAGTTTGCGTCACACAGTTCAAAGATAAAAGGTCGCAATAACGTTTTTTTTCAGAGGCGGAAACGGGCTTCCATAATAATAGTCTGTATATGATAATAATAATAATAACAATAATAATATTATTATTAATAATAATAAAACAATATAAAGACAATGACGAGTTGTTTTAACACTGAAACATGATCTTTCGCTAAGGTCATGGCAAGGTGAGGAGACCATCACGTGACTTTCTCCACTTTTGGCTTGGCACGAGCATCTGTCATCGAAATATTAGCCATGGCTTTCGTTACGCGGCAGTTGAGTAGAAGCTTCTCATCTTCACATCACGCAATTAAACATGTCACGGTTATTGGAGGTGGACTGATGGGCGCTGGTATTGCACAAGTAAGTTGTAATAAATACGCGTGTAATAAATACTGCGCCTGCATTCATCTGCAGAGATCTTAGCGAACTGGCTAGGCAGGCTACAAGCTAAATGCTAGAACTCAATTCACTCTTTAATATGTTCATGATGCATGCGCAGTAGATCCACTGCGATGACCATTATGTATTAAAGTTTATGCTTTTGTCTAATTTTTTGCATGGCAAAGATATGTTGAGAATGGCTGCAAACTTAACCAAGTAACCTTTCACCTACTTATCCAGCATACATTTAATGTTCTAGTTCATTTCAACAGTTGGAGCGTAGTAGTAATACATATATTGAATGTGTAATGTTTATCATGCATACTAAAATTGCTTTAAACAAATATTAGTTTACCTTATATTCTGCACTTTTATACATCAGGATTTCTCAAATCTTTCCCTGAAGATTTCAATGGCCTACAGAGTTTAGCTTAAGCTCTGATCAAGCTAACTTGTCTGTGCTTTTCTGATGATCCTCAACATATTGTTTACTATGCTCAGGTGTGTTTGATTAGGGTTACAGCTATACTCCGTACAGGGAAGCGTTTTCCTTGGGCCATATGTAAGCGTCCTTTATATAGTTAAAATACTGAGGCAAAATTGGCTTTATGTTAGCTCATTTGTGAACAGTGACAACTTGTGGGACATTCTACCAGAAACGTACATTATCTGTCCCTGAAATAAAAACGTAAGTACAGTGAATAACAAGTATTTCATCCCAAAAATTTCCAAAATGGACTGATGGTAAATTTCTGTGAGTTGTTCTGTTCTTTCTTTAATAAAACACTTTACAAATGTACAAACCCGGTCATTGGCCTCAGCCCAATTGAACCTACAGCTTTAATTGTTTTGTTATGCAAAAACAGTTTTTTTTAGAAAAAAAATAATTCAAAAATAGCAAAGTTTCAGTTGTTATCATTCACATCGACTGATTAAAAACATGAAATCATAAATAAATGGCTATGAGCTGAGCGAACTTGCAAAATCACTCCCGGACATTAGATATTGCCTAAAGAAGAACAGAAATTTCCTGGCCGGTACACAAGATGGCGCTGCACAACTGACACAACTGATTTGTTTGTTGCACAGAGGTAGTAGTCACTCACTTTTTACTTACTTTTTCCTACAAATCCATAAAAGAACATTAAGTGAAATTAAACTCTCACACGAATCCTATTTGATCTGAAATTCCTGTGCGCGGCTAGAGCGTTTTGTTCTCATGTACCACCCAGTGATGTTTAATTGTACCTTCAGCAGCAAACTCATCTGTAAACCCAAAATAAAGTCAAGTTTATTACTATTATTTTTTAATGAAGCTTTTATGCCTAGTGTTTTGTGCGCCTGTTTGCACACTCGCATTAGCGCCCGTTGTTTAGTCTTGAGTCATTAAAAGTTTGCGATAATCGCATGTAGGGATGGGCATTTCTGACCATTCTTCATTTCGATTAATCCACAGGTTTGACAAACGATTAATCGGGGGTGGAGCTTAAGCAAGAGGCCGGGGCGTGTGTGCATCATAGCGATAATTAAATAACATTCAATTTAATTTATAATTTTTTTTTATTTAAAGCCCTGATAAAAATGATGTTGATAAAACTATGACAGGATTCAGAAAACAATTTAATCAAAGCTGTTGGGTTATTAAAAATCACGTCAATATTGGTGATTTAATGAAGTGTGAGCAGAGGTGCATTTAGGCATGGGCAAGTAAAAGCTTTGAGATACGATTTACTTTATGCAAGTGTATTCATTTAAAGTAGTAATCACTGAAAAAGACGTTAGAGGCCATATGCATTTGGGGTATTTTAAACAATAAAAAACACACACGATACTCTGCATTTTATTCAACTGACATTTTTACCAAAACAACATTTTACTTCAACAACATCAACAGATGTGGATTAAAAAAAAAGTTTTTTTTAATTTATTTTATTTTATTTTTTTGTAAAAGGTTCGCAAAAATCAGTTTCACCAAAACTTGACCAAACGACTGTTAGTAGCATATAGCCTAACTAAAATTAGAAGCTAGCATAATTTGGCAGCGTAAACTTAAAATAAAAGTGCCTGAATATTTTTTACCACAGCTATAAAACTTAAAGATTAGGTAAAATAACATTTCTTTCAAAATGATCAGTCGGTGGAGGTAAATAAAATAAAGCCGGCCTAATTTAACTATGCTGCTTAAAACAAAAACAGCCTGAATATTTTACCATGCATGGCTAATAAACTTAACATAAGGAAAGACTACATATTTTTATTCAAAAAGATCAGTCGGTCTACATGCTCTGATCAAAACCGAGTGCGAAGTCTATTTACAATTAGACCGGCGGTGGAAAAAACGCGCTTAGCAGGCACAGAAGTTGCAGGAACAGCCAGGTACCACTGGGCAAGGGTGCTTAGCCTTGCTAATCGAGACTCATTTACTTTGCACCACAATAAAGGATCCGGGTTTAGAGAGACGCATGGCTCCCTGAAGTAGCTTTCAATTTTGGTGTCATCCGGTGAAGCATCCCTCATACCATAGTCCTCGCTGAAAAGAGTGTCGAAACACGGCGCACACATGACAGCTGAAAGTATCACACACCAGACGAGCACATTCGCATGGTATTTAAAATGAAACTATTCAGATGGCGCTCTGTGGAAATATGAACAGAAATATGAAGTGTCCCTCATGGCTGGGCACCACTGTGTACCCTGATAGAAACATAAGTTTAGAATTTTGAAATGCATGACGCTGTGTGGGCCGTGGCGCGACACGGCATTTCTGTGTAACCCCCTATACTGGATCTGTGCTCAGGTCTCATCTCTAGATGCAACTCCCTGCAGCCATAACCACTCAAATATCAAACTACCGCCCAAATACCAGCATAACCAATCAGAAAGAATAAAAGGAATTTAATTTTAGAGGCAATCGATCATCGTTTTCATGCTCTATCGTCGCTGATGCGTTCGATTAATCGAATAATTGTGCACATCCTTAATCGTGTGTGATTTTTAATCGTCAGAGTAAAACATGACAGAATATGCTTTTTTAATTGGTGAAATGTCTATTCAGTGTCCAGTATTTCTGTATTTTTCAGGTCGCTGCCTCCACAGGACATTCAGTGGTGTTGGTGGACACTTCTGCGGACATACTGAATAAGTCTGCCAAGGGTATTGAGAATAGTCTGAAGAGAGTAGCGAAGAAGAAATTTGCAGAAAAACCAGAGGTTAGTCACAAAACTGTTCACAGCAATGGACTGACTGAATGTCTGATGCAGAAAACTGGGGAAATTGGAAACATTTCAGGGGCAGTTGCAGAAACTAGTAGTAATCTTTTATTTGTTTACTTCAAATGTGTTCATTTTTGTGTTTCTTTTAAACTCAGTTAGAAAAAAAAAAGTATCACTCTAATTAAAAAGCTGCAATGTCCAAACCTTCTGCGACAACTCAAAGTCTAATTGTGTAAAACTACAGATATTGATTTCATGTGAGTTTAATGATCTCAATAAATCATGCAAAGATAATTGTGGCTTTGTTTCTGTAGGACGGCGAGGTGTTTGTTCAGAAAGTCCTGAAGAACATCTCTACAAGCACAGATGCTGTGTCTGTCGTTCATGGCACTGATTTGGTGGTGGAGGCTATTGTGGAAAACCTCAAAGTCAAACAAGATCTGTTTGGAGCTTTGGACAAAGTCGCCCCAGAGTAGGAAAAACATGCTTTTCAGTTCATATAGTAATTTTTAAATAATATACATTGATGGAAAAGTAAGATGGCAAGTAAATAGAGCTGTGGTGAAAAATTGTTTGAGAAATCGATTCTGCGATAAACAAAATGGATCGCTTCTTGAACAGCTCGGTTTTTAACCACAGATGGTGCTGTGTGCTTTACAAACAGCCGTACTCTGCTTACCTCCAATTCCTTACAAATACTACTTAAATTTGAAATAATCTCAAAGTTAGCAATTATTTAAGTGAATTACAAGAGTGTTCAAAGTGAACTGTCTTTACATTAATCTTGTGACATAAATGCAAGCTTGCATGCGTTACTTGCATTTTTTTTCATTAGCATTTTAGTGTATGGTTTAGAAAAAAAAACTAGCCAGAGCGCCATCTGTTGTTAACCACTAGCCTTGAGCGCCTTCGGCTGTTAAAAACTAGCCTAGAGCATCACCTGCTGTTAAAAAGTAGTTTACAGTGCCATCTGTTGTTAAAAACTAGCCTAGAGTGCTGCATGCTATTGAAAACTAGCCTAGAGTGCCATCTACCGTTAAAAACTAGCCTAGAGAGCAATCGGCTGTTAAAAACTAGCCTAGAGTGCCACCTGCTGTTAAAAACTAGCTTATACCACCATTTGCTGTTAAAAACTAGCCTAGAGCGCCATCTGCTGTTAAAAACTAGCCTAGAGCATCGCCTGCTGTTAAAAACTGGCTTACAGCGTCATCTGTTGTTAAAAACTAGCTTACAGCGCCATCTGCTGTTAAAAACTAGCCTAGAGTGCTGCATGCTATTAAAACTAGCTCAGTGTTATCTACCATTAAAAACTAGCCTAGAGAGCAATCGGCTGTTTAAAAACTAGCCTAGAGTGCTGCATGCTATTAAAAACTAGCCTAGAGTGCCATCTACCGTAAAAAAACAAGCCTAGAGTGCCACCTGCTGTTAAAAACTAGCCTAGAGCGCCATCTGCTGTTAAAAGCTAGCCTAGAGTGCTGCATAGCCTGGAGTGCCATCTGCCGTTAAAAACTTGCCTAAAGAGTAATTGGCTATTAAAAACTAGCCTAGAGTGCCACCTGCTGTTAAAAACTAGCTTACACCACCATCTGCTGTTAAAAACTAGCCTAGAGTGCCATCTGTTGTTAAAAACTAGCCTAGATTATCGCCTGCTGTTAAAAACTGGCCTACAGCGCCATCTGCTATTAAAAACTAGCCTAGAGTGCCGCCTGCTGTAAAAACTAGCTTATGCCACCATCTGCTGTTAAAAACTAGCCTAGAGCATTGCCTGCTGTTAAAAAGAGCACGATAAAAGAGAACGAAAAACCCTGAAATTATGCAAAATTGATTTCTGAAACTATTTCTTGCCACAGCTCTACAAATAAACAAATACATAGACCTGAAATTGATTTAAATACATGTTGTGAGAGGAAAGCTACTTGGGCAAAAACATTTTACACAAAATGAAACAAGATTGACCAATCAGAATGAAGTACTCTGAAATACTGCATCTAATACTGAGTCCTACTCCTTATTTAAATACTTGTACTCACTAAAAGTACTTACTAATCTTGATACTACAGACGTTAAACCTTGCATATGCATGGTTTCCGCTACATTCATTCTTCCATGGTGGGGCGCCACGCCAAGATTCATCCTGCCACGGCTACATTACAGCTTCTCATTCAAAACATTCTATTTTTTTAGTAGCGGGTGATAACCGCACCAAAACTTATTAAAGGGTAAGTGAATTATTACAGCGCAAACATTTCTGTAACCGTAGTAGTGCTGTGCCAGGTGCGTGAGGCCAGCAAACACATTGTATAGCCGTTGTACATTACTTCAGGACGCATTAATACCGGAGGCATTCATAAATATTCTTAGCAAATCTATAATGCTGGAGACATACTCGTTACATAAACGCACTAAATCGCACCTCAGCACCGTTTATTTGAGAGCGCACAAGAAGATCTGCGTGCTCTTAAAGCGGCTTATATTTGACGGGACATGCAAGAAGTTTTGTGCACGAGCAGAAAAAATTGGCGCGCAAGCAAAGAGATCCGCATGCTCGTAGGCTATTACATAAATGCGATCTCGACTTCTAATACTGCGATTACGACATTTTTCATTGAAATAACACCACAGGTAGTTGGTAGATCTGTGTAAAAAAAGACCTGCCGCCACAGCTGGAAAATATCCTAGAGGAAACACTGATATGGTTTAAAATGTATGGTAAAGACAGGCCAGTAATATGATTGTTCTCTCTTCAGACACACCATCTTCGCAAGCAACACGTCCTCTTTGCCCATTGCAGACATCGCCAGCTGCACCGCCAGATTAGATCGCTTCGGTGGTCTGCATTTTTTTAACCCCGTCCCAATGATGAAGCTGGTGGAGGTTTGTACTGCATTTACTGTTTACTACCAACACAACCATCCATATTTTATATGAAAAAACTCAATTTCAAATGATGAAGCTTGCATTAAGATCTATATTATTAAACACTAATAGTTTCATTGATTTCTCATCTTAGGTGATTAAAACTCCAGCAACAAGCCAACAGACGTTTGACGCTCTCCTTGAGTTCAGCAAAGCTTTAGGGAAGCATCCCGTCTCGTGCAAAGTAAGTATTCTGTAATCTATGTAGACACACTTTATTTAATATTTAGTACGCCATTTCATATTCATTTCTTCTCAGGACACTCCAGGTTTCATAGTGAATCGTCTGCTGGTTCCTTACATGCTGGAGGCTGTTCGGTTACACGCAAGAGGTACAAGCATTTTAGAGGTTGCAGGTTTCCCATGGGTCATGGAATTTTTGGAATATCATGAAAAGGTCTATTTTATTTGTCCAAGTCTTGGAATATCAGGCAGTTTTGTTTGTTGCTTTAAAGACAGCGTGAACCGGAAGTCGCTGACACCTTTATTTCAGCATGTTGATGCACTTCCAATTTTTTATGTTGCTAGCCAACCATCAGGTGTTTATTGTGAGCTAGCGTTGTTGCAATCACTCATATCTCCTCCACCTTTAAGTCTCCGTAGTCGTCTTGACAACACAAACACTGCTGTCACCTCAATGAAAACCCCGCCTCTGCTTTCATTTGATTGGACAATTTAAAAAAACGTGATGTAGCATGTTTTTTCCGCTCAGAATTTACTTTTTTCAACTGCGAGTGCACATCATGCAACGGGAAAAACATGAGGTGCAGCAGATCTATAAAAATGTGCTGGGGGTATCGATAATTTTGGGCTTGACCATACACTACCTGACAAAAGTCTTGTCGTCGATCCCAATTGTAAGAGCAACAAATAATAACTTGATCTCTAGTTGACAATTTGGAAAAGTGGCAGAAGGTAGATTTTTCTGATGAATCATCTGTTGAACTGCATCCCAATCATCACAAAAGCTCCAGAAGACCTACTGGAACCTGCATGGACCCAAGATTCTCACAGAAACCAGTCAGCAGGATAGCGCTCCTTCTCATACTTCAGCCTCCACATCAAAGTTCCTCAAAGCAAAGAAGGTCAAGATGCTCCAAGATTGGCCAGCCCAGTCACCATATATGAACATTATTGAGCATGTCTGGGGTAAGATGGATGCCTTGAAGATGAATCCAAAGAATCTTGATGAACTCTGGGAGTCCTGCAAGAAAGCTTTCTTTGTCATTCCAGATGACTTTATTAATAAGTTATTTGAGTCATTGCAGAGAAGTATGGATGCAGTCCTCCAAGCTCATGGGAGTCAAACACAATATTAATTCTTTTTCCACTGCACCATGACTTTATATTCTACACTGTACATTATTTAGGTAAAATAAACATAATCTAGAGGCATTTGCCTTTCATATAAGCCACTTCTGATACCATCTGATCAACTAGAAGTCAAGTTATTGTTTGTTGTTCTTAAAACTTGGATAGGCGACAAGACTTTTGTCAGGTAGTGCATGTATGAAAATGCATAAAATACCAGTGTTATAGTGCTGGAAAAGTTTGAAAATGCACTTGGAATGTGTTTAAAATGGCTTCAATTTGATTCTGTGAAGAAGAACCATGCACACTGTTTCACACATTTTTCCTGTTGTTATAGTTAGACTATTTTTGGTGCCATTTTATACCTTCTTTAACTTGTCAAATGCAGGCTGTACCTGTTAACTTTGGCAAACATGCTTGTAAAATATACATTTAAAGAGATTTGGCTACAAATTGACCGCTTCAAAACCTGGGTGC
Source organism: Danio aesculapii (assembly GCF_903798145.1). NCBI lineage: Eukaryota > Metazoa > Chordata > Actinopteri > Cypriniformes > Danionidae > Danio > Danio aesculapii. Next base: position 10,641,763 of record NC_079435.1, on the reverse strand, counting down.
TCTTGTTTCTTGTAAATTTTTTTCAAAATCTGAGGTAAATTATCCATTATTGCTCTCATAATGGCTTTTAAATTGATTAAAAATATATTCAAGATTAAACTATTTTAATATTTCACAAAGCAGAACAAAGTTTTTCCATTTTTTTCCCCATATACAGTTTGAGTTTGAGACAAAGTTGGAGATTTTGCTGAGAGTCGGAACCGTAGATAGCTGAATGCGTTTTAGGCTAAGACTCCCGTTTTTCCATAATGTTATATTTTTTTACGCAGGTCACGGTTCGAAGGAAGACATCGATGTGGCTATGAAGCTCGGGGCAGGTTATCCTATGGGTCCGTTTGAGCTTCTGGACTATGTCGGATTGGATACTTCAAAGTTTATTATTGATGGTGGGCACTGTCAATTGAGCTTACCTGAATATTTGATGTACTGTAACAACGTTGTGCTAATTTCAACTCTGGGTTTGTGCAGGTTGGCATGCCAAGGACCCTGATAACCCCCTGTTTGCCCCCAGTGCCCTCCTCAACAAACTGGTGTCAGAGGGGAAGCTGGGCAAGAAAACCGGCGAAGGATTCTACAAACACAAATAACAGCAATGAAGATTACTAGACTTTTCTATTATAGCCAGACAACACAACTTGATGAAATGAGTCAATAGTCCTCAAAAGACTGCTCATGCATCATGTTAATGTATAAAAAAAGGAATGTAAGCTAATTAAAGTGATCAGATGTACAACTTTTCAATGGAAAGTGAAAGACTGGATCTCTTGCAAATCAAAAAGAGAAATGTGATCCACATCTAGTGCCTTGCTGCTGTTTTATTGATTTTTGTTCATTAATTATGTGGCATTAAATGGTTTGAAATCATTTCCATGTGCTGTGTTGTGTTATTACTGTATTTACTACTACATAATATAACAATCAGTCAATAGAGGGCGCTCTTTCTTCAGTTATTCAGACTGTACACATGCACTCTCAATAAAAGATCTACAGTGGACAGTTTGATCTAAATCTAGTGCGCACATGAAAGAACATGAATGAATCAATCACTAATATTACATGCATATTGGCCTCAAAATGTATTTGGAAACTTCGGTCACACTTGAAATAATCGTATAAATATTGAAGTGATAAATTATTTTCAAATATCACAAGCATATACACATTTGAAGCCAATATTAGCTAGAATTTGGTACGTCTGTGTATGTTGTGCAGCTGACAATTTATAATCCCAGAGAAAGCGTATTAAAATTCTTGTAAATTGATTATAAAGGTTTTATTCAGATATCATTCAGCTATTTTGGCAGTTTTATTAATAGTCTGGATATTTTATTTTATAAAAGGTATTTTCATATGTTTTAGGTTGTTATATAGTTATGTGTAGGTTATGTTTAAAAATATCTATATAGTTTTTTCATTAATATTTGGTATTCATTATTTTATTAGTATATATCAAATGAAAATGGGCTTTCTTGACAAACTAATTTCAGTAAATTGCCAAAAAAAAATGAACATTTTTATTATTAAAATTTAACCTTTAATTAAACTTTAATTTCATAATGCAAAAAGTAGTTTATTTTATGATTTTACTGTGGTACAGACCTGATTATTAGTCATTCAAATTACAGTATAATCAATCAAAAATGTATTTGCATGCTCTGTGTTTTATATTAACTTTCAGTAGTTCTGAAATCCAGTTTGTTTATGCTGTATCTGAGCTTCTCATGTTCCATCAAAAGCACTTCAGTAAAACAGTAAACCAATCAATCAATCAATCAAGATTACAAACTTAATATCCTCAGATGCTCTATCTGCAAAATCATGTCAAATTCTGCTGAAAAACATGTGAAATCTTTGCCTTCTGTAGAATTCATGAATATATCTTCAGTCCTTGTAGGGATAGTTCACCCAAAAATGAAAACTACCTCACCATTTTCTCTTGCTCAAGTGGTTTTAAACCTTAACCTTATGCGCTGTTCAAATTCAATACCCTTTTGTTATGTTAGGGATGAAAAATCTACTGAATTAAACTGCTGTAAAAATGCATAAGATAAATATTTTTATAATTTTTTTTTGCATAAATCTGTTAATCAACCTCAGTCCAGTTCAAAACTACTAAACGTTTTAAAAATTTACAGGATTTTAACTCTTTAATTGCCAAGTTCTCAAATGATGTCACTGATTTGGTAAACAAACAAAATGAAAACAAAATAAACAAGTCTTGGACATGTGAATGATGTATTGTTTGATTTTCATTTTTTCCTCCCTAATTTCACCCTATTGACCTCCATTATAACCACATTTGATGTTGCATAAATTCAGTCTTTGTTTTAGTTTACTCCATGTAGTTCTGAAAGCTGAGATGCATATTTAGATTTTCTCAGACACATCAAGGTAAGTGCGCAAAGGTCACTCTCACACACTTAAATTTGCTGATATACTCCATATACATTTTTTTTGCACAGGCTTATCTAAAGGGTTAATAGTGCCAACTGATGATCAAAATCATCGAGACAAATTTTACCTCTTCCCAACAGTGAAAACCACTAACAATCAAAACTGCATGATTATATAGTGTCATGGTTTTGCAGTTAAAAATGTGGTAATAATGGAAGTCAATGAGGCAAAAACTGCCACCAACAGTAAATTAGGGAGGAAAAAAAATGCATCAAAGGCAATGTTGTTTCATATGCCCAAAAAGGTTTAAAGAAATCCAGTGCACAATTACTTTTTATATTGAAAATACGTCATTTTGTATTTTGTTTTTTTTTCACCAAAAAAGTGATATAATTTATGGATTTGGCAATTAAAGAGTTAAAGTCTAATTTTCTAAGCAATCTAGTAGTTTTGATCAGGACTGAGGTTGATTAACAGATTTATGCAAAAAAAAAAAAACTGTTTTCATCCATAACATAACAAAGGGGTAGTAAATTTGCCCGGAGTGTACCTTTGAGTTTTTCAAAACATTCTTTAAAATAAAAAAATAAAAAACATTTTCTCAAAATATGTCAAAATAAGATTTGTCACCAAAAATTATTCTACTAGCTGAAACACTGAGAAACTTATGGCCAAATTAAGACTCAAAATCACCCCAGGGTGGATGAAAGCATCCCCAACAGTACAGAAGGGTTAATATATTTCCTTCTTCAGCATATTGTAGTCAATGTGCACCATCAACCAGCATTCTTCAAAATAACTTCTTACGTGTTCATCAGAAGAAAGAAACTCAAATAGGTTTTGAACCAAGTAGTCAGATGATGAGAGTTTTCGATTTTAGGTGAACTATAAGCTATGAATGGACGTAAAATATAGTTTTCCACCTCAGAATAATCAATGTATTATAGTAAACATCTTCATGAAATTAAAACAAACACAATAGTTTATCTTTCAAATGACTTTTAATCTATTTAGACGAATTTTTTCTTAGAATAACTTTTCAACTCACGTTTTTCCGGTCGCTGAGGCCTTGTGGGAATTCAGCACGTTTGTGAAAGCTTCATGGGAACAGACGACAGTTTCCTACTACATGGGATTTTCATATCAAACAGCCATTTTTCTAATTTCTTTGGCTTTCAGATTGTTGTGATTATTCTGAGGCCGCTGTCTGGTTTTTCCGTACACACGCAGACACACATTTGTTTGAAGTTTCCTGCCAAACAGCTCTTTACACTGACGGTTAACGGAAGAGGAGAGTCGCTTGAGTGAGTCAATGACATCACACTGACGACACACCATACTTAAACTTGAAGCTCATCATATTTATCTGCATTATGTTCAGGACACAAGATCAAAGCTTCATAGCATGAGTCACACAGCTGTTGTTTTGATAAAAATACATTGAATTCATATTTCATATTCTGCTTTTTTTTAGTCCAATTAAACTATAGAGACGTTGGATAATTAATCCCTTTATTAAGCATAAACGACAACACATATATATATATATATATATATATATATATATATATATATATATATATATATATATATATATATATATATATATATATATATATATATATATATATATATATATATCCCATAAGAGATAGGCTGACCCTTAAAGTCCACGTGAACTGGAAATTGATGGAAATAACTGTTATTTCAGTGTGATATTGAACCATTGTGATATTGATATTCCAACTGAAATGGAATATTAAGTAGGGGGCGGGGTTTTATTTTTGCGCTCTTTCCCTCATCTCTCACTCAGGGGCGTGGCTTGCTAAGCAGATTTCACCATGATTTCACCCAACTGCGACATGACAAAAACTTTAAAATACCAGCCACTGCACTCCCAATGGAATGGTAAAGGCTTTTATTCTAATTAATACACATTAAACATTAAATATTGTTTATATATATTACATAGGCCTAATACTTAACATTATTAATAGTCTACTGACTGATGTTGTTGGTTACACGGAGTCAGAGTTATTAATTTTATTTTCAAACAGTCTGCTTATTTTATTTGGTGAACTATCTGCTCCTGCTTTCAGTAGCACGTCACTGAAATTATAATTAAACTCACATTGGAAGCATTTAACACCAAGGCACAAAATCTTTCCCTGAGGTGATCATATTAAGTTAACTTTATATGCTGTTGTTTTGTTGCGACGTCACGGAAATTGAAACGAGTGTAACTTTAGTTAGGACATGGTGTAACAATTTACACTAGTAAAATAAGCTTTGTACATTTTGATATTATTTGATTTAATAGGAAAAAAACATCTCTGACCCAGAATAATATTATGAGTTGTGTAGTTTGTAATGTATATTAATAAAATGCCTTATTTTAATATATTAGGTAACTTTGTTATTGCAGTTATTCATAAATTACTTGACAAATGAAATGGTCCTTTTAATGAATGAACAAATGTATACAAGATCTCGTAAACACAATTTATACTCAGAGGGCGTAGTTAGTATGCTAAATACTGCTTGAATCGGATTTAAAAAAACAAACAAACAAAAAAAACTAGTGTTTTAATAATAATCATTAAGCAGTCATGTTTTAATTTCCTCTTTTCCCAGTAGATGGCGTAATAACATACATTGACCTTCCTTTCTCGAAAGGAATCTGTTGTAACACATCTGTTGTAACAAAAACACCCTTAATAAAACTGTAAAAAGAGGGCCAAACATGAGCACAAAACTCACAGAAATGGTTCACGACAAGATGACAGACTGTAACCCAGCTTGAAAATATTAATCATATAGGCTAAAATGACAAATATATATACCACTGTACTGGTCTTTAGATTTAAACTTGGACTATGAATTCAATTTAAACACCAAATGGTTAAAACGCCTAACGATGCTGGCATTTCATTCAGAGTTGGCACTGCAGCACTAGAAACATCTACAACAACTCTTAGCTTTATTGATACTGGAAATAGTCTACAATGTTCACTTCTGAAGGCCGTCATCATTATGCATTCAACTGCATGCTCACAGATTAAAATCATGCTTTATATGAGCATTTGTGAAGAATAATGTATGGCTGTTTAATATATTTAGCGACACTGCAAATCATTTTACCTATTATCATACACTTAAGGCTGAATGAATGTTCAAATGTGTATTAAAATGGGGCTCTTACTATTTTAACAAGCCTTTGGGATATATACTCACCAGCCACTTTATTAGGTACACCTGTCCATCTGCTTGTTAATGCAAATTTCTAATCAGCCAATCACATCGCAGCAACTCAATGTATTTAGGCATGGTCAAGACGATCTGCTGCTGTTCAAACCGAGCATCAGAATGGGGAAGAAAGGTGATTTGAGTGACTTTGAACGTGGTATGGTTGTTGGTGCCAGACGGGCTGGTCTGAGTATTTCAGAAACTGCTGATCTCCTGGGATTTTCATGCACAACCATCTCTAGGGTTTACAGAGAATGGTCTGAAAAAGAGAAAATATCCAGTAAGCGGCAGTTCTGTGGGCACAAATGCCTTGTTGATGCCAGAGATCAAAGGAGAATGGCCAGACTGGTTCCAGCGGATAGAAAGGCAACAGTAACTCTAATAACAACCACTCATTACAATTGAGGTGCAGAGCATCTCTGAAAGCACAACGTGTCGAACCTTGAGGTGAATGGGCTACAATTGTGCCAATTAGTACTAATTGAGCATCGTGTCAACGCCACAGCCTACCTGAGTATTGTTGCTGACCATGTCCAGTCCTTTATGACCACAGTGTACCATCTTCTGATGGCTACTTCCAGCAGGATAACACGCCATGTCATAAAACGTGAATCATCTCAAACTGGTTTCTTGTACATGACAATGAGTTCACTGTACTCAAATGGCCCCCACAGTCACCAGATCTCAATCCAATAGAGCACCTTTGGGATGTGGTGGAACGGGAGATTCGCATCATGGATGTGCAGCTGACAAATCTGCAGCAACTGCATGATGCTATCATGTCAATATGGACCAAAATCTCTGAGGAATACGTCCAGTACCTTATTGAATCTATTCCACGAAGGATAAAGGCACTCCTGACTAGTAATGTGTACCTAATAAAGTGGCCAGTGAGTATATTTTGATATATAGTAAAAATAATGATCATACAGCAGTCATTTTTCAGTCAAAGATGCCTATTTATTTTCATAAAAAAGACGTTGAAACAGTTCGAATGTGACCACTTGGAAGCAAAATGCTACACCAAGTCAACGATTCAAAATATGACAATGAATGTAAAAAAAAAAACAATCTGAAAACGCTAAAAGAGATCAATTAAAAAAGATAAAATGTGGAAATGTTTGCATGGAATAAACATGGTAAAAGACCACTCTATTACCTACCAGAGAGAGAGAGAGAGGACAGAGGTACATTTGCAATTAAAGAAAGACTGCCAAGTGCTGGGGTAAATATATATAGATATATATCTGCTTCATTTGTCAATTTAGATCAATAAAATATAGGCCTCTGGGTACCTACTCTTTCACCTTTGTCCTAATGTTGCCTGCAAAAATACCGAGAAAAAGTGACATCCAGACATCTCTTCTTAAAAAGTACACATTGAGCATTATTTTACACCTGCGCGAGACGGAGAAGTCGATATCCGTTTACAAATAGTTATCAAAAAGGACGTTATTTCTGCGAGACGCTTCAACAAGAAAAATGGCTTTCCTGTCTCCAAGCTTATTTTCATATTCCATTATATATATATTTATATTTATATATATAAAAAATAATGATAAAAAAAAAAAATCAATAAAATATACACCGAGAAATGAAAATAAAGTATAATAATAATAACAACAACAACAAAAGCATTCAAAATAAACTTAAACCCAAGATGTCGAGGAGAAATCAAAAACATTGATCCATTTTATGTTGCACATAATGCGAAACGCAACCTACGGAAATGGAAACACGCGATCCCTAAAAATGTCATGAGGTGCGTCGGCCCCTGCGATGCTACATTTTTAAGGGCACGAAAAGGAAGTGAGCAAGTGGACGTAGTGAACACACAGGTGTCAAATAACTTAGAATAACTTAGGGACAGGTGTAGGAACATGTGTGTGTGTGTGTTTGTGTTTGTTTACATGTGGCCATATGTGCGCTTTACAAACGGTCGAGGAACATAATCAGTGCAACGCCTTCGGCTTCGGGAGTGAATTAAAGACAACGAAAGGAAGGTGTTCACGGGTCTGCGTTAGTGATTGTCTGTTTCTCAGTTCAATGTCTCTACAGCAGCGCCTGCAGCCGAGGAGCGGATTCGAGGACCGGGACACTCTGGGAATCCCGCCGGGGTCAAGAGGTGATGCGGGGGGTGAAAGGTTGAGGAGTCTAGCAGGCTTCCATCTCTAAAAGGGGGCCTGTAGCTGCTGTCTTTGCTTTGCAAGAGGAAAAAGACGTCCGCTTTCCTCCTGGAAAAAAAAACAGAAAGAAAAGCAGGGTAAGATTTCAAATTTAACCAAACATATGCACAGTTGAAGTCAAAAGTATTCGCCCTCCTGTGGATTTTTTTGGAAATATTTCCCAAATGATGTTTAACAGAGCAAGGAATTTTTCACAGTATTTCCTATAATATTTTTTCTTCTGCAGAAAGTGTTATTTGATTTATTTCGGCTAGAATAAAAGCAGTTTTGAATTTTTTAAAAATCCATTTTAAGCTCAATATTATTAGCCCCCTTAAGCAATATTTTTTCGATTGTCTACAGAACAAACCATCATTATACAATAACTTTCCTAATTACCCTAACTTAACCTAGTTAATCCTTTAAATGCCACTTTAAGCTGAATACTAGTATCTTGAAAAATATATAGTAAAATATTATTTACTGTCATCATGGCAAAGCTCAAATAAATCAGTTATTAGAAATGAGTTTAGAAAATATTATGTTTAGAAATGTGTTGGAAAAAATCTTTCTGTTAAACAGAAATTTGGGGAAAAAAAATATACAGGAGGGATAATAATTCATGAGGGATAATAAATCTGATTTTAACTTCATACTGCTACGGAAAAATTAACATTCTCTGGATCTACAATTCCAATTTACGACAGTTACTTTATGTGTTTGAGTAAATTGCAATGATTTTATTTTATTTTGTTTGTTACTGATAACATTTCTTCACAGTTTTAAATAGAAAATGTTGTCATTTAAAGAGTTCTTTGCATAACATAAATTTCTGTATGCATGCAAAAAATAAATAAATAAATAAATGAGTTAACTTCAGAAAAGTTAGCAAATCAATATTTATTGGAATAATAAAAGTCAAATATTGCCCTAAATGACAACACTTTTACATCACATTTGGAAGTAATGATATCAAACATAATAAATCCAGAGAAAATGAAAATAAAAACAAAAGAATGCACAGAATAGACAATTCAGTCAATATTTAGTATTAAAAGATGATTTAACAGTGTTTTTTAATTGCTTTCATTGCATTTACAAAAACAGCTGAAAATGTTCTTTGGAACAAGGAGTAAATCTAGCAGAATGACATTTTTGAGTGAACTAACCCAAAAATTACTAATATAAATAATATAATACATATAATTATATATAATTGATATAATAATAGTAATATTAAAAATATAGGGTCAGTAAGTTTATAAGTTGAGATGTTGTTGACCCAACAACAAAAATCTGTATTAATTTGGCTATTCATTTACATCAGTGGTTCTTAAAAGTGGGGGTCGGGGACAATGAAGGGGGTCATTTGGTGATTTCCAAAAATCCAATTAATTTTATTAATACATTAGAATTACCATATTTTATCCATGATCTACTGAAGATAAAAATAGCAGTTTATAGTTACATCCTTTAGATTTTGTTTCTATTGGATTGCGACCTTTGGGGTGATTACATTATATTAAAGACACAGCAATAGCATAAGTTGCAGCAGATTTTAAAGCACCAGTTTAAACTTTCTGGCACATTTACAGTACTCACATTTTAAAAAATTAAACGAAGAACTGAATTGGGCCTATTGGTGTGTGTGTGCACCGTTGCATGCAAGGTTTCTATATTTATAACCACCTCAGAGGATATTGGAGGTTGCAAGTCACTGGCATGGTTATTTTGGGGGTCGCAGGCTGAAAAGCTTGGAAACCCCTGATTCACATGACAATGGCATTTCGGGGGTCTAAAAAAGCAGCACCGCAGGACAGTACGTTCAACATCATGTAATTTTTTTTTGTTTTTTTTTTATAAACAAAAGAATATCGCCCTCTACTGGCCTGGTATGCATGAAAATAGTTTTTTGTTGTTTTCACTAATTTGTTCGAATTGATATTGATTTATGAATTGACTTCTCAAGTCAAAACTGTTCAAAATCAAAAGGAAAACTGTTTTTTGTGCATTTGTGTTGTGTAAACAAAAACAAAATATTCATGAAACCAATTTACATTAAAATCGTAATCAAATGTCAGTTCACCAGGACTCTTAAGAACATTGTGCTTTAATTTTTTCTCTTAGCAAACAAATGACAAAAGGTAAGCATTGAGACATATTTCCTAATATTCATCACTGTGCTTTGTGTTCTGAACATCAGGCCATTCAGAGCAAAAACAGATTGCGAGCTTTCCACAAATTGGCACACTCCAAAAAGTCTCCATTTTGAAATCCCCACGTCCAACATTAATCAAGAATCGCTTTCTCAGAACCCCAAAGTTCTCCATCACAAACTGTTTGTCCAATCTGAATCCCTTTTGAGACCTGAAATATTCAATGTAACAGACTCTATTTTTGGTCGACAAGCTGTATGGGGCTATTTCAGAAGTGCATCAAATGGAATTCCTGATCAAAGTGAGAAGCAGGAATACAGGAGCAAACCTCTGATGGATCGAGCGAGGGGAGAAAGAGAGGGAGATGGATTAAATGCAAGACTAGTAGCGGCCTCCCTCCCTGCATGGCGCGGAGGTCGAATGCAACCCTTTTTTTTTCTGCGAGGTGTCAGTTTTGCTCTGCAACTCCACCCTGGACCACTTTCACACATAAATACACCCGTGTGGATGGCTTTACCCCATGTGGATGAAAGGCGACTACTTTTTCCAGCGAGAGATGACCCTTGGTGGCGAAAGTGGAGAGTCGCCGAATAAAGTGAGCGGGGCGCTTTTATTTACCTCCCTTGCCCAGCCTTTTTATCCTATGATCTCAAAGCTTCCCTGCGCCCTCTTCCTGGAGAGTGTTTTCCTTCCCGGCCGCAGATAGAAAAAAAAAGGTTGGCACGCTTTCCTGCCTTCCCCGCCAGCCTCCTTTTGGAAGGGTTTGGAGAGGTTAGCATTGGTGCTGTCGGGCCACGCTTTACAGTCCTGCTCCGATACAAACACACAGCTACTTCCCATTTGAGCTGTGGAATGCAGAGACATGGCTTTGCAGGAAATGAAACGCTCCTCTGTATTCGAGGGCCAGCCGCTCTCCATCCTCCTCTTGGGCCCGGCAGTAGCGAGGCGGTTCTTTGAAGTGCGGGAGGTTAAGATAACAGGCATGGCCCTGTGTCACTCAATTGGCCCGTTCACCTCCTGGGGCGAATCAAAAAGCCTGCAGCTGGGACCAACACACCACCTTCCTCCGGTCTAAACCCTTCCTCTTTTCTAAAGTCTGGGGAAGGCGGCTTTAAGTGATTAGAAAGCAAAAAATAAATAAAAATAAAAATACAACTAGAGAAAGTGAGCTTGGTTTGGCTGGCGAATTTCAGAGCTGCCTGTATGCGCAATAACTGGCGGCTCCACTAGGAGGCAGCATTAACACTGTTGGAAACTCACTTCTGAAAAAAAAATGATGTAAGATTACATCACAAGCAAATAGATCTTCTTTCAAGATGTGCACAACTGTATACGTGACAGTATAAAGATGACAAATCTCCCCTTTACAGATCACAGTAAATAATACCATTCTAAAGCCCAAAGTACACTTCACTTTGTGTACGGAGAGGCTCTGCAAACAGTGGTTGGTGTAAATGTTGTCATCAGAATAGTATCAGTGTACTGTACAAGCAATCCAAGGTTTTTGAAACGGCATACTATTTTCTACGTTGGATAGGGTTGAATATGTTTTAGTAATTCGTTTATTCGGGATTCGTTTATACACTGTCGTCTCACAGCAAGAAGGTCGCTGGTTCGAGCCCCGGCTGGGTCAGTTGGCATATCTGTGTGGAGTTTGCATGTTCTCCCCATCTTTGTGTGGCTTTCCTCCAGGTGCTCCAGTTTCCCCCACAGTCCAAAAACATGCGCTATAGGTGAATGGGGTAAGCTAAATTGTCTGTAGTGTATGTGTGTGTGTGTGTCCTGGTCAGGTTGGGGGTTAAGCGTTGGGTTAACGACTCACCTCGTAAAAACTAGATGCTACGAAACACCAACATGGTGCAGCTAAATATTCACTTCAATATAAATGGCCCTGGAAGCAAAGTAAGGGCGTACTCACACTACGTACAGTTGCCTTGAACCGGGCCGAAGCACGCTTTTCCCCCCTCCCGTCTCCCCGACGGGCTGCACTAACATTGCATTTATCGATAATGCACTATTTAGTTTAAGAAGCGCTCACGCTCAACATAGTGAAGATTTCTTTAGTTATATCGTTTTAGTCGTTTGAGATGCAGTGACACGCAGTCAAATATTTCGCCGAACAGATCAGCCACTTTATACGCTATTAAACAATCATAAAGACCTTGTGCTGCAGGAATTAGGAGATTTGCTAAAGGTGCAGCGAGGGATTGGTGTCTTTAATAATCTACGACAGTTTGCCTTCATTGAACAGTAAGAATGATTAATAAACCCATATGAAGCAGTCCCTTTAAAGTGACGTCTCGTCTTCAGTGTCCGTCTCAAGTGAACCGCGCTCTGGCACACCTCTTCCAACCGGGCCAGGGCCAGCCAACTGAACTGCGCCTGAGCCCGATTCAGAGCACTTACACTTCTCAAACTATCCGGGAAACGTGCCTGGGCACGGTTCAGGTAGCATAGTGTGAGTGCACCATAAGAGTAAGTCAGTAACGGCCTTATTCACAAGGTGGCAACTGTGGCTTGCAGGCGCTGATTTACAAGGTAGTTGAAGGAAAAATACATTACTGGAACGGATATTAATAGACTGGATGTGCAGAAAGGTTAGAAAGTAACTAACATGAGTAAACTAAAATGAAGATCCTTCGAGAGAGATGGTGAACCACTGTAGGCCAGGAGAGATATTAAAAGTTGGTGAAATACATCAAATGACTGTAAAACGTACGAGTCAAATGCAATATCCATTTAATTATACACACACACAAAAAATAAGTAGATTTTGGGTATGTTAAAGATGTACAAGCCGCCGGAACAAAGGAAACATACAGTGAGAAGAATCTCAATCCTAGCGTAAAGCAACTGTTTTTACAGGCACTTAGGTGCATGTGAGAGACTGGAGGAGGTTCAAAGCTTTACAATGAATGATGGGAGGGTGGACCAAGAGCTTAAATCTGGGTTGTGTTAAGCCTAGTCAGCTGAAAATGTCCACTCTCGCACCAAATCGACTTTGGACCAATGACCTTGTGTTGTAGCACTTGGCTTCATGTTCTGGTTTGGCAGAGTCCTTGAAGGAGTCCATAAAAATTCAACAGGCGCTATAAGCAATGATCTTCTAGGTTTCAAAAAAAGAAAAATCCCGGCCCGGAGTAATAAAAACAGCACCTGGATGAAAAATCTGATTTAAAACAAACCACTTTGGTCAGTCAGCACTTCCTTTGGCCCTGAGACAGAAACATTAAAAAACTCCTACACAATTACGTCTGTGGAACTGCAAACCAACTCTTGCTCCTGAGATCTCTGTGAAAAGAAAGAATGTTTGCCTCAATAAAGCCTTCAACAAAATAACATCAGGTGAGGGTAGAGGACACGAAAAAGGCGAGAGCTTGAGTAGGGTCTGCCCACATCTGAGGAGCGCCGGGACGGGAGCCCAGGAACGACGTGCTCCTGCAAAGCCTGAGCTGCAAGCCAGGGCGGCACTATCAAAGAGCAGCACAATGACTGCTCCCCTCCACCGCCCGGCTGCTTCAAAGGCCTCGCCACCGCTCGCAGTCAGCCGCGGGAGGGGGGAGACGGGGGAAGAAGAGCGGGGGTTCCGCCTGCTTTCACAATGGGAGCCAGATTTACTCCCTAGGAGAGGAACTCCAGCAAAGTGCAGACGAAGGCCGGGGTGTGAAAGAGCAAGAACGAGAGGAAAGGAAATGTAGTAGACGCCACATAGTTTACCAAAGCATGGCTAGTGTTTTTCAGTCAGCGATAAACTTCCAGTGACAGATTTATGTGACTATTTTCAGTTTCATAAGGTTGCTTTTATAGCAATGTTGTAATGTATTTAAAATACAATCAGTTAAACAGAAATAAGCATACACTGTGAAAAATAGTCGTGATTTCAACGGTAAAATAAAAGGTTAAAATGCTACAGTAAAAGTCCGTAACCTGGTTAACAGTATGTTTCCTTAATATATACGACGAATAACCGTAAATTGACTTTCCCAGAATTTCCTGATTGCCACATCACTTTTTATGCTTTTTGTAGACTTTACTATGGATCTTTTTAGTTGTTTCAGTTATGTACATTAGAGATTTATGTTACATCTAATGTTGATAAACAATGTTTACTTCATGACGTTAATTTTATGCGTGTTACCATACTGGTGTTCAGTAGCTGTGTGAATGACACTGAGCACCATCTAAACAATGATACACTTTTCTACTTGTGGGAAAAGTTGAGCATTGGTTCGTTCTCATCACCACCCTCATACGGCTGTGTTAATGTGTCTATCTGTGTAACAAAAGATGTGTAGATGTTGGTAATTCAAAATACACACACATCTATAAATTGATGAAATGCGGTAGTTTACTGTAAAAATGAGAAATTACTTTTACCGTATTTTTAACAGTGAAATACTGGCAACGACAGCTTTCCCTTTTTTACCGTAAATTTACGGATTTATTTTTTACAGTGTATGTTTAGTTGTTCAAGTGTAAAACGAGATGAAATACTAGGGTGTAATAAATTTCTATATTTTAAAAGACATGGAGGAAGGCAAAATGGAATTTAATGCAGTGCTTCTTGTCCAGTCTGACACCCACTTCATATCGTATATCAATCATGCAGTGAAGATCACTGACTTTTAAAGAAATCCGATCTTAAACGTGGGGATTTTGTAATGGCTAGACAGTTCACTGAAAGTGCTTGGACTGGCTGACTGAAAATTAAAAGTTTGTGTGGAAATACCCCATTCTTGGCTCGTTCGTGTGCTGGATACATCTGATTTATCTATCCAATGATCTGAACGAAAGATCTGATGGTGGTCATTTGCATGCGTTCAATTAAAACAATTTCTTCGAGTTTGTTCCTACATAGCACCTACATAGCAGCAAATCTCCCAGACTCTTTTTATAGCACTGCTGAGTATCTTGGCTGGAAAACATGGAAGGAAACCTCTGGGTTTCCGCTGCCCTCAGTAATATTAACCAGTTTATCTCAAGTGACTTGCACTCATTCTAGGGTTGAGGCATGAGTCGATTGAGAATACCTTTCCTATTTAGTTCCTGAATTTGAATTCACATATCAAACAGGATGCAGCGTTCTTTATTGGGGATCAATACAAACAAAATGAAATCAGGATTTTTTTTAAACTGGAATGGATAGTCAATACAATTTTTTTTAAGTTTGGTTTATGGGTCAGCCAGGAATAGCGTGAAATGACAGAACAATGGAGCAACAGAATGATAGATAGAATCTTGGAATACATTAAGAACAGATGAAATGGTAGAGTGATACATCAAACATTAAATACAATATTTTGTTTTGGTTCTCAAATCTGATTGGCTGAGAGTTCTTTCCTGCCACGCAATGTTTTCCCCATATCAGATAGAACAAGGGACTGATGGAATGATGGTCAGAATGGAAGATAGAATAGTAGAACAACAGATATAACTACAGATAGGATTGTAGTATGATATGAAAGATGATTGTCAATGATTAATAGAATGTTAGAATGGCGGTAAAGTAAAACAGAACAATAAATAGAACAATAGAATGACAGATTGTTAGAACAACAACATCGATTGAATGACTGACAGATAGAACCATCGATAGAATGATAGAATGCAATAAAATGAAAGAAGGAATGGCAAAACAATAAACAGACGGACTGAAAGAAGAATAGAGGGAATGATACAATGATAGATAAAAATGGTTGGTTGGTTGATTGATCGATTGACTGTGTGGTTTCAAATCAAATTAAACAGGAAATTCTGCTCAACACTGACTATTTCGGAGGACAAATTTCAAAGCAGTGGCATTGCTAGGGTCGAAAGGAATATGGGACTTAAAACATGTTTTATATGTGTTCTTCCAGCCATCTTAGGTATTTTCATATTTAGTCTATTTATATTTATAATCCGATGCCAACTGATGTAGCATGTTACAGTAAAATATAGCTATAAAATAATAAGCTAGATGCATGAACTCATTGTTATTTAACTATTACAGAAACAGATGTGACTGGCTATATGATATCTGGATAAATATGTTTATTGACATCTATATTTTATCTAGAAAGCTAGTACAATTTACGTTTTTCTGAATAATTCACATGTTTTTACATTGATATGGTGCACATTTTAATGATTAAAGTTATTTTATTTCAGCAAAACTACACACATTTATACTGTGAAAACAAATATTAAGCTTCAATAGTAGTTGGAAGTATTCAGTTTCGTGAAACAGTTGTATTATCTCATCAGCTTCAGCGCCTCAAAATATGAATGAATGAATGAGTGAATATGAATGAATGAATGACGATCTCAGTGGCAGGATTTTTTTTTTTATAACACTTGCAGTGTGACAACAGTTCCACTACCACCTGCCAGTAGAAACAGGTACTGCTGAACAGCTGACTTTTTAATTCCTGACACAAAATCTGCGTTAAGTGGAATGCGCGTGATGTATGTGGTCATTTTAAGTACTTAGATAACAAAATAAATGTTATACTACCCATTTTTAGTGCAACATATTCCAAACGATCAGGGGCTTTTGACAATACATCAGGGGCTTAAGTCCCCAAAGCCACCCCTTCTCAACGCCACTGTTTGAAAGCCCCCCATTTCAAGTCCAAAACTTTCCAAGTCAAGTTACAAGCTTCGGGTAAACCAAACCAAGGTACGTTCTTTCAGCCTACACCAAATTGAAAGCATTTCTAGGCACAAAGGGTATCAGTTCTTCTGTCGTGCATGGGCTTGAGGCACTGTGGACATTAAGAAGAGAGACGAGGCTCTCCCCATCAGCACACAAGGGTCTTTTAGTTTCTCCCTCTTGTTCTTTTTCATCAAAGGCTGACATCTGACTTCTGGCCTCACTCATCACAGACATAGAGCTGGATAAAGACGGCCCAATTCGGGCACAGCTGTCCAGCAGCACTTTCTTCACTGAACAGGCCATGAACTTTAAAGTGGCCCATACCTCCAATGGGTTCCCACTATTGTCAACCCTAGAACACTGGAAGCTTTCAAACGTTCAACTGACCACTCCCAGCAGTACAGTAAATCTTGTAAAAAGCCCACCAACACCATCAAACTTGGAGTCGCTATAAAAATCAAAAGTAAAATGCTGCAGAACAGTCAGCAGAACACGGAGTCAGTGTCCAGGTGGCAACAAAGCAGCATGTTGAAATGTGCCAGACTGTGGTGACTCACAACCTTGGCTTCTTTCAATGACTAAGACTACATCTTCAGAGCCAGCTTCCATTAAAAGACCACCATTGTTACATGGCTTTCCCCGTTCCCAATGAAAAAAAAAAAACGCACAGTGGCAAAAAAGTAACAGCCCGGCGGGCATGTATGCCCCAGCTCAGATAACAATCTCAAAGCCTGCAAATCACAAGGGTTAGTCAGACAAAAGCTCTCACAGCTAAATCTGAGAAACAGACACAGTCGAGCAAGAAGAGGATGTGGAAATGCTTGCACGAGCAGGAAAAGTGGAATGTGTGAGGAAGAAAATTCTATAACCTAAAAATATTCCAGTGTACATTTTTGTGTCAATGACGTTCAAAAAAAGACCCAACCTGTCCTTCATACCTAAAATAAAATGGTGAAACACCCATGAAATAACCTCAAATTACTCTTCTAGCATCCCCATTTTTAAAAAACACTCTTCAAGTGCCATACACACATATAGTAATAGCACATGTATAGTAAAAAACATTAAATAATTCGATCAATAATTAGATTTGTACATTTCTGACTTGTGTTGTAATTATGTAACTTGCATTAAGCTTGCATTCCAGACTGTATTTTACCATTTGTAATTTCCATTCAGCTGATCTTTTAGCTTAGCTTAGCATAGATCAGTGTTTCCCAACCCAGTTCCTGGAGGCACACCAACAGTACATATTTTGGATGTCTCCCTTTTCTGACACATTAACTTCAGGTGTTGGAGTCTCTTCTGATGTTATGATAAGTTGATTCAGGTGTGTTTGATTAGGGAGAGGTTGAAAATGTTTACTGTTGGGTGTGCCTTCAGGAACTGGGTTGGGAAACACTGGCATAGATCATAGAATCTGATTAGACCAGGGGTGTCCAAACTCAGTCCTGGAGGGCCGGTGTCCAGCAAAGTTTATTTCCAACCCCAATCAGACACACCTGGGATAGCCAATCAAGTCCTACTAGGTTTTCTAGAAACATCCTTGCAGGTGTGTTGATGAAAGTTGGAACTAAAATCTGCAGGACATCGGCCCTCCAGGACAGAGTTTGGACACCCCTGGATTAGACCATTAGCATCTCACTGACAAATGTTAAGAATTTACCTATTTAAAGCTTGACTGTACTGTAGTTACATCCTAGACTGACAGAAAATGAAAAGTTGCTATTTTCTAGGCTATATGGACCTATACTCTCATTCCGGTGGCGCAGTGAGTGCAATGACATTACGATATTATGCAGTGCCTAAACAGATTTGAAAAGTCTCTCAAAAATACTTCCACGGTTGCAAGATTTTCAGGTGCTGCATGATATCATTGCACATTACGTAACTACTGAAGAGTCAAGCTTTGAAAGGAAAAGTTAACTTAACTCTAAGGTGATTTTTAAGAGAGAAGCTAATGATCTAATCCGATTCAATGATCTATGCTAAGCTAAGCTAAAAGTGCTCCTGCTAGAGCCAGAAATCTGCTGAATGGATTCAAAAATGATAAAATTAAACTGTTAGGGATGTTGTAAAATAAGCCTTTTTTTAAGGGGGGGTGTGTTTTAAAGGTAAAAATGTTGTAAGTAATAGCTGCGTCTCAAATGGCACACTATACACTATGCACTTACACACTCAACAGTATAGTATATGTATGTTGTGCCATCACAATTGGAACACTAATGTTTTTTACTAAGCGGAAATTCAAATCGTTTATGACGTTTGACGGTTGCCAAATCAGTGAAATAAATGACCAAACTATTAAATAATACCTGCCGTGAGTATAACCGCATTCACCATCAGGAGGCGCTATAATCACTCTCATGGGAGAATTTTGCTTTCACCATCCAAAATAAATAGTTATCCAACATGTGCACCTGATAGCTCCGCCCCTTCCGCTCCATGAGCAAATCTGCGGTCATTGAGTGTGTGAAACGTCCATCATACTGTACACACTTCATTTTACCGGTTGAATAAGTGCATCATCCGGGTAATTAAAGTGCACTTATTTTTAGAGTTTTCAGTGTGAATGCATTACTTACACTATTTATACTACAAAATGGCATAGAATAGTGCATAGGTATGCGATTTGAGACACAGATAATGTGTTAAATAATGCAATTTTCTTTTGTTTGGATTTGTTCGCTCTCGAAGTGCTGGTAGTTGAATTGCTTTTTATGAAATCACCAAGGACTACAGGTTTAGCTAAAAAAAATCTTTATTATTCTACTCAAGATTTTAAAAAAGCCATCTTTATTGTGTAAGTAACTTAAACAGCTAATTTAAAGCGATGAGAGCGAATTCCATTTATGTCAATTAGAAAATGAATCACTATAAAAACACAAATTAGACGTTTCTCAGTCTGTCAGATCTGCATAAATTGACAAGCAGCGGCAGTGTTCTCCGTTTTATGTATATGAATCAGCCCAGGCGTCCATCTCCAGTTCGCCTGGCACTGCTAATTATTGGATCGCAGATAGAGCTCCTTTTAACTGCCTTTTCAAAGCTACTGCAGCCCTCAGAACGAGAAAAAAAGAAGAAGAAAGTGCAAAACAGTCCAATTTATGTTCGCGAGCCACAGGGTATTGAACCGATCAACCGTAAAACCTTTGTCATGTAGGGTTTTTGGGAAGGGCCAGATTTGTCACATCTGCGCAGCTTTTATGGCAAAAAAAAAGCAGAATAACAGGATGTGGGGGGGGGGACTTAACAAGATGACGGTGACGGTACTGTCATCATGGCAAAGACAAAAGAAATCAGTTATTAGAAATGAGTTATTACAACTATTATGTTTAGAAATGTGTTGAAAAAAAATGTTATTTTCGGTAAACAGAAGTCGGGGGGAAAATATACAGAGGGGCTAATAATTCTGACTTCAGCTGTATGTTTTTTTTTATTCTTAGCATTGTAATAAATGGCAAAATTTCATCTCTTCTTTGTTTAGACAAGCTATGCGCTAGAAAATTAATAAGCTAGCACAAGACGAGCCAAATACGCTGGCAAATGCTTCATTCATTCACAGGGTTGGCTAGATAACACATGGGGGCCATATGGGTGAACGCTAAAAAAAACAAAAAGTTAGCCTACATCTGGGTCGACTCTTTCAATACCATCCCGGTTTCCAAATGTTCTCCAAAAGGCTGAATAATACGCGCCAGTCGTCCCAACATGGCCGCGAGCCACAGGATTGTATGTTGATGGTGCGTGCCAAAATATTAAAGATGGAAGAAATGAATGAGGAAAAGAAACCTGATAGTGGTGTGGACTTGATGTTCGGAGCCGACTCGGTCCAGATTATTTCTGTGATCTTTCAAAACAAAATGTTATGCTCTTGATAGAAGTCGTCTGAAAATACTAACGCGCCACCCAATGCCACAAGCCACACAGGAAAAGGGATGTAATGGATTTCTTAGGACAGAAAAATGGCTTGTCAAAACAATTCATCAGCTCGTTCGGAAGAGGAAACCGGTTAACACACACACATATACACAACACAAACATCAGCTTGTCGTAACACAACAGTGAATGGTTGATTGGTGAACTCTGAAAGTGGGCCTTTAGGATTAGTCTCATGTTTTATTTTTCTGATCGCTAAAAAACACTTTAAGACAGTTTATGACCAGAGGTATGGAAGAGGCTCTTACCATTGTTCAGATGTACGCCGTTTTCATTCTCTGGCCTGTACCTGCAGGAAATTGTAGCTTTTTAATTGTCAAGATGTGCCTCCAAGTAACAAAAAAAAGTCCGTCTCTGGTCTTATTGTGTCAAATTAGGGCCAACAACCAGCATTTGTTGGTCTGTGTAACATAATAACAGTTTATTAAAGCAACAGTTCACCCAGAAATGATGAATTTTCATGTCGTTTCAAAGCTTTTTGACATTTATCTCAACACAATTAACCTATGCACAATAATTAGTCACAAATTAGTCATATGAAAGATTTACAGAGAGTTATGAAGTGCTTTCATAAATCAGGAATTCATCCATCAAGCAACCGTACTTCATTCTGGGATGAAATAGTTCTATTTTAATTGAACTGAACTGAATCAACATGACAGAGCTGCATTCAATATTCTGTTATTTTCCTCTGTGTTAGTGTGCTTCGAGAACATTGCATTGCATAAAGAGGTATACAAATAAAAGTGACTTGACGTCAAACATTCACCTTTTGTGTTCCATAAAAGAAAAAGCCATTTCCATCTAAAACAAAAAACAAAACACAAGGGTAAATGATGTCTCATTTTTGGGTGAACTATCACTTTAATGTTTACATCATACACAATTTTAAATTATATTGGCTAGATTTAGTGCCAGGCAAACATTGAAGTGTTAAGCATACATTGCTAATGCGTGTATAAAAGAGCAAAAAGCACTGAAGGAAGCATGTGGGGGTTTTATTTATTTATTTAAAACAGACTAATCCTAAAGACTGAATTGTGAGAAAATGGAAAGATGGAGTGGTGGGATGCTCCGTTCATAATGTAGCAAAATTTGCAAATGAAAAAATATGCACAGAACTGTAAAGCTGCAGACTTGTGGATATTTAGGCGACCAAACAAAGTCTTAATGTTCATCTTCATCATTTTATGAGTAAAGCTGGCTGTGAAAGTGCAAACTAAGGATGCAATGTTCCATCACTAACTACTTTAGTTGCAAAGTAAGTGACATGAAGCCGAGTTAGAGTATGTATTAACAAAACGGGACAAATTTCAGCAAAGATAGAAGGGTATTGAGTCTCACCTGAGGCAGGTTCCTGGATCTTTTCCCTCTTCCGCTTTTTTTTCTTTCCCTATAAAATAACAAATGATGAAAAGGGGCGTTAAAAAGAGAAAAAAGTCGTAAAATAATACATTTCTCCTCACTAAACTGAATTTAAAATAAAATGGAAAAGTTAAATAAAGTAAAATAAAACATAAAATTACATAAATGAATAAAATTATATAAATATTTAAATAAAATCAAACAAGCAAAATAAAAATAAAAAAAAATGCAATATTAAATTAAATACAATTAATACTATAATAAATTAAATATTAAAATAAATAAAACATTAAATTAAATTACAAATTTAATTAAATATTAAATAAAATTTTTTATTGAATATTAAATTAAAAATGTAATTAAATAAAATAAAAAAATTATAAAAATTAATTACATTAAATTAAAAACAACGCTCAAGTCTCCAATACCCCTTCCTAACTCTCTCAGATAGCATATTCTAATCACCAATCAGAAAGTTAAATAGAAATAAAACATCGGGCCCTTCTTCCAATTGACACGACAAACACTCCTCTCGAGTGAGGAGTCTGGACTGCTTTAGGATTTGTAGCTTACCCAAAATCCCCTGGCAGGATGACTATAGGTATAGATAGCGCCGCACTGTCATTTTGCAGTCCAATATGAGCCACGCTTTGGTTGCCTGCTGTAAAGTCTGATAATCCACTTATTCAGTCACTAATCTGTGTATTCTAGCCCTCGCTGACAGAACCAAGAAGCCCAGAGCAGTAGAAAACGTCAATGACAGAGCAGGGATACGCTCAGAATCCTTAGCACTATTAAATACAAGTGTGCTCCCACCACTAATATATAAGTGGAGATGAAAGTTCATCTGTCTTTGAAGTGTTTCCTCTTAGCCCTGTTGCCTTTCCAGTTGGTGATTAGTGTGAAAGCCAGGTTTTAGTTTTAGCATCACATCCTGGCACTTCATATTGAGGGAGATTTATGCCCGTTAAAACTTCCAAAGTTGTCATCCCACACCATATATTACGGATGTGAATCCTGCCTTGATATCTGCCACACTAGTATAAACTAAAGGAGTAGTATGAAGTTAATAATATGGAGTAAATAGTTAACAAAATATCTGGAAAGCTATTAAACAGTAGTGTTTTCTTACTGAGGATTTTTGCAAACATGAAAAAAAAACACACTATGAAGTGTTGTCAAGAGCATGCCAGAGCAGCAGGTGGCGATATATTCCTAAACCATAGTCATGTTGGCCAATCAGAAGCCTAAAAAAATGTTTTATCATATATGTTTTTGAAAATCTGCATTTTTACAGGAATTTTCAAAGCAAAAAAACAAAAAACAAAAACAAACATGCATGGACAAACGGCCAAAGCATAGAAGAAGCTGAGGTTTTGAAATAAATAAGGATGGAAACCCGGCTTAAGGCTGATTTATACTTCTTCGTCAAGCAATCGGACTGACCCACGGCACCTGTCTTGCGCATAGTCCTGCATTTATACTTCTGTCCTCTGTTTGTGTTGCTCTGTAATAACACTTCCGAAACGCTAGCTGGCAGTAGGTTTTTATAATCCTCTGTGTCAAGTTTCTTTGCAGGTGTTTAGTTTTTTCTGAATGCTACCTTAATGTGCAAGAAGCTAAAACTCGCTTATACAGAGGCGGGAACCAGCGGACATGCAAGACTAATCATTGGGTAAACACAAAACAACAGTTTCCATCTAGAGAGGTACTTCACGGGACTCGACACTTGTAAACACTCGCTCCTACGGGTTTGCGTGGCTCTTGGTCCCACCCATACTGGTCACAGCCATCAAGCCGACCATTCACAGAGCTTGCGCTACGTGTCGTTGTGACGTGTAGTTGCATTATTTGAGAGGTGCGTGTCAGCGTTGGCGTTCTTGACGCAGAAGCATAAATCAGCCTAAATGTTCGTAAATAAAGAAAAAAATCCCAAATGTGAATTATGTGCGTTTCTATCAAGTTGTTAGAGCAGCTGACTGTGGTATTGGTAACCTAGCAACCAACAGTAAACAGGGCAAGCATAATTGCTAATTGGTCATGTGAGTTTAATGTTTACTATGTTAGTTCATTCGGCAAATGCATTTCCATCTCACATTAAGCGCATTAACCCTTTTCCATAAACCCTTTTCCAAAACCACCTCAAACGAGGTCTTTATTGAATTAATGGATTTTTATTCGAAATTTGCCATTTTTATTACTTTTTTCTCATGCTATACTTCAAAATGTGCGCTAACACATGGTAATAGAAACCCAGCTAGTGACAGAGGTTTGTCTAATTTCTATTTGATTGTATTGCATCAACATATACATAAAAACTATCTGTGTGTTAAGGCTCGTACACACTGGGGCGCTTTTCGTTTGGGTTTATCGTCAGTGTTTTACGAGACGTTTTTCCACATTCAAACCCAAGCGATTTTCACTGGCGTCAAACAGAAAAGTATGCAAAATAACTCCTTGACGTTAGATGGCGCTACACAACTATAGGCTTCTGACACCCCACTTATAACACAGAAGAAGAGGAAGAAAGGAAGTTCACATGCTTGTTGTTAAAGCTACTTGTGACTCAAACAAGCATGGATAGTTCAAGTAGCAGCTCCAGCTCGAGCGATGAAGAATTGATTATTGTTCATAGAGCAATAAGCAGCTCCATGTTCATATCGCCTCTGGGCATCATCTTCAATGTGCGCTCGCATTGAGTTTTGCGCTTGAGCGCCTCCAAGTGCTGTTTACTGTAACTTCAGCAGTTCAGTGCACGTGAACAAAAGTGCCAATCTGATTGGAGGAGAAGGTTTTGACGTGGCGCGTCAAAACAAAAAAACGAGCATGAGGCGTTTCTTAAAAAATGACACTTTTAAGTCTGCCGTTTTGCGCGTTGGTGTGCATGATCACATTGACGCCCTTTATTTAGTTAAAAGGCGTTAAACGTCGTCAGAAAACGCGAGCAAAAAGCATCCCGGTGTGCATGGCCCTTTACTCTTGAAAGTACTAGCAGAAACGCATAATGTCCAAATTTTTATTTATTTTTTTTTGAAAATCGTCATTTTTACAGGTACGAGCGACCAAACACCATAGAAGAAGCTGCCATTTTGAAAATAGCTGGGTTTCTATCCTAATGTAAAGCCAATCTTTTCAATGTTCGTAAATAAAGAAAAAAAAATCCCAAATGTCAATTAGGTGTGTTTCTAAAAAGTTGTTAGAGCAGCTGACTGTAGTATTGGTAACTTAGTAACCAACAGTAAACAGGGTAAGCATAATTGAGGCAGCTGATTGGTCACACGAGTGTAATATACATACATACATACATATATAAACACTGTATATATATATATATATATATATATATATATATATATATATATATATATATATATATATATATATACTGTATATATAAACTATCTGGGTGTTACTCTTGAAAGTACTATTAGAAACGCATAATGTCCAAATTTTTGGCACAATAAAATGTCTGGAATAAGATGTAAAAAGACTTATTCATATACCACAGGGGTCTCAAACTCAATTTCTGGGGGGCCACAGCTCTGCAGATTTTAGCTCCAACCACCTCCAAATCACACCTTCTTAATAGTCTCTAGTAGTCTTAAAACACCTGATTAGATGGATCAGCTGTGTTTGATTAGGGTTGAAGCAAAACTGTGCAGAGCTGCGGCCCTCCAGGAATTGAGTTTGAGACCTATGATATACCATAAGCTGTTAAAAAAAAAAAAAAAAAAAAAAAAAAGAGTGTGATTTGTTTGTAAAACTAATTTTGCAATTTACACAAGAATGTCTACATAAACTACTTCTTGCCATACACATTTGTTCTTTTCATGTTTCCCAAATGCATTCATGAGCACAACAAATGATCCTGCTTTATATTAAGTGACTTTTACTACTACAAACTTGCATCAAAAAATAAGTACAACATATTTATTTCTTTCATAATGAATTGCACAACACTTATGGTGCTCTTGAGGTGGGGTACGGGTAGGGTTAGGACAGGTTTGGTGGTATGGAAAGGTTACAGGGTGGGTTCAGTTGTAATGGATGGGTAAACAGTGTAATTATAAATGTAATTAAAGAAATTAATTACAATAAGTACAATGTAAAAACATAATAGGTGCACTGTACTAAATGATCAATTAAAAAAGTACATAGTAATTACAGCCAATTAAACAGATAGTTCACCCATACATTTTTGGGTGAACTAACCATTTAATATAAAGTGGGACCAAATAAATTTTTACAAAACTGGTCACATACAATTAGGGTTGTCACGATACTGAAATTCAGTACTGAAATTTTAAAAGCGGTCATTTCCAGCGAACATTTAGGCGCTGTGGAACACGTTCTGAAACAGCGCTGATTTGCCATTGTGTTCACGTGCTCAACAGAAATGACTTTGATTGGCCGTGAAAGTCATCGGTTCACCAAACTCACCACTGTTTACTGAGTGTAAACACAGATACAGGGAGCCGCAATTTTTAAAGCCGCGATTCATCAGTGGATCGCTCGTATGTCAGCTTATAGACAAACCAGCTGATCGACGTGACTTTGAAACGCCCCAGTGTCCCTGTATCTATGTTTACACTCAGTAAAACAGATTTCAGTGAACCGATGACCTTCACGGCCAATCACAGTCATTTCTGTTGAGCACGTGAACACAATGGCGAATCAGCGCTGTTTAAGAACGTGCTCCACAGCGCCCAAATGTTCACGGGAAATGGACGCTTTTAAAATTTCAGTACCGACTGGTATCCAATTCCAGTATCAAGACAACCCCTACATACAATTTAATTTAGACTTTAATTCATTAATGAAACTTAAATGGTTTGCAATTTAAACAAATATTGTTTGATTGTAATTTGCATAATAGTTATGCAAATATACAATTTATTTTGTTAATATATTGTGAATGTAAACCCCGTCTTGAACTACACCATCTTCAGACTTAATAGCCAAACCAACTTTCCAAACTTATTTTCCAAATATTTATATCAGACTACTACTATCATTTGGACTACTAAGTGAACAGTACAGTCTTGCATCATGTCCTTTATGTATATAGTATGCATCTATACATTTACAGTCATGCACTCAACATACAGCACAACTCTCACTCTCCGGCAGTGTGTGAGTGTGGACACTTACATAATTGTCTCTGGCAGACCATCCTGGGTAAAGCTGCATATGGAGCTGCCGTTCCTTGCGGGCTAATTCGTAATACTTAGCTTGCTCTTCCCGAGATAAAGCATGCCACTGTTCGGTGCCGAGGGAGATTAGAGACAGAGAGAGAGAGAAAGAGAGGGGGGGGGAGAAAAAAGTAGTCAATTACTGACATGCACTTTTAAGTTTCTTCCAAAGAGACGCGTGCTGGCGTTTGGCTAGAAATCCTTGTTAACTCTCAAATGTTGTGTGTGTGTGTGTGTGTACATGTGTGTGTGTGTGTGCCTGGGGGTTGAATGGAACATGATGAAGAGATTAACATATGCAGCGATGAGAGAAGAGGGGAAAAAAAAAAAACACGAAACTTTGATTTCATATCAAAACACTGGTTCCAATTTAGCGGCGCTTTACTTCAAACCATGTCAGGGTGCAATTACCCCACACCGCCGCA
This sequence comes from Danio aesculapii, assembly GCF_903798145.1. Lineage (NCBI taxonomy): Eukaryota > Metazoa > Chordata > Actinopteri > Cypriniformes > Danionidae > Danio > Danio aesculapii. Next base: position 10,614,244 of record NC_079435.1, on the reverse strand, counting down.
AAACGCTCCTTTGCTGTGGCTAGCCACAGAGGCTTTGGTTAAAGCATTAAATATGTTTAACGGTTGCTCTTTTTCCAATTCCAAAATGCAGGCATACAATCTGTTATATGCACTACCTGACTCCATTTCTGATTCATCAGCTTGTGTATTGATGTACAGAGGTTAAATTGAGTTGAATAAAAGTGCTAACTCCATTCGTAAAATTGAGAAATTGTACGATTTTAAGATACAAACCCTCCGGCCGAGGATCTGATTGATAGCGGCGCTCTCCTTCAGCGTGCATTCGGCCACCACATTGGCACGCATCTCTTTCATATACAGCATGAAAGCGTTTAGAGGTTTCTTGATGTGAGGTCTTTTGGGCTCCTGCTCCTTTCTCTGCTCGTGCTGAGGTTTCCTGGAGAAGGAAAGAGTTAAAAAAGGGGGGGATGGGAATTATTAAGTGATACATGGAAATACAAAAGGGGAAAATGCTCGGAGGGTGGTGTGAAAGTGGCTGCCACAGCGACGCCACCGAGTGTGAGAGAGCGCCGAATGTCTGATTCCAACCACCAATCAGAAAGCCGCGTGAGAGAACAATCTGGGAGCCAGTGCCGAAAAAGCTAGCAGCGGCTTTTAATTATGTCCAGTTGGGTGCTTTCATGCAAAGAGATTACTTCACCAGTAATGGCAACCAAACCTAAATATTCCAACCGAGTCTATGAGACTCGATACTTCACTCCCATGCGTGACCTGATTCCAACTTATAGCTAAAATCAGATGCGCTAATGACATTATAGAATTTATTATGTATTCATTGAAAATCTTTATGTAATGCAAATGTGTGAGCAGCTTGTAACGAAACTTCAAATCAAATGTGATGTTCTCCAACTGTCTATGCAAGGTTAGACTGACTTTTATGTGAAAAACTATGGACATTTTTACTGTGACAACCAAAGGTCAACAATTAGTCAACAAGAGTTTGTTTAAATAGATCCACATCGTTATTATCAGATGCTTTATTAAAGGCACATTGTCATTTTCACCACTAGAGGGCAAATATTCACAAAAAACAAAGCTGTATTATAATGACATTGTGACTGAGTGTGGAATCGTGTTCAAATAGATCCACATCACCATTATCAGATGCTATATTAAAGGCACAATATATATATATTTTTACCACTAGAGGGCGTATATACACAACAAACAAAGGCGTATTTTGGTGACGTTATGACTGAGTGTGCAATCATGTTTAAATATATCCACATCGCTATTATTAGATGCTTTATTAAAGACACAATAATGTCATTTTCACCACTAGAGGGAGTGTATTCACAACAAACAAAGGCGTATTTGGTGACGTTATGACTGAGTGTGCAATCATGTTTAAATATATCCACATCGCTATTATTAGACGCTTTATCAAAGGCATAATGTCTTTTTCACCACTAGAGGGCGCATATTCACAACACAACAAAGGCGTATTTTGATGAAGTCGTGACTGAGGTGGGCAATCATGTTTAAATATATCCACATCGCTATTATTAGATGCGTTATTAAAAGACACAATATGTCATTTTTCGCCACTAGAGGGCGCGTATTCACAACAAAGGCTAATTTTGAGTAACCTTATGTCTGAGTGTGGAATCATTTTCAAATAGATCCACATCACCATTATCAGATGCTTTATTAAAGGCACAATAGGTATTTTTCACCACTAGAGGTCGTATTTGTAACAACAAACAAAGGTGTATTTTGGTGATGTTTGACTGAATGTGGCAATCATGTTTAAATATATCCACAATCGCTATTATTAAATGCTTTATCAAAGGCATAATGTCATTTTCGCCACTAGAGGGCACATATTTACATCAAACAAAGGCGTATTTTTGGTGACGTTATGACTGAATGTGCAATCATGTTTAAATATATCCACATCGCTATTATTAGACGCTTTATCAAAGGCATAATGTCTTTTTCACCACTAGAGGGCGCATATTCACAACAAACAAAGCTGTATTTTGGTGATGTTATGACTGAGTGTGCAATCATGTTTAAATATATCCACATCGCTATTATTAGATGCTTTATTGAAGACGCAATATGTCATTTTCCCCACTAGAGGGCGCATATTCACAACAAACAAAGGCGTATTTTGGTAACGTAATGACTGAATGTGGAATCATGTTCAAATAGATCCATATCACCATTATCAGATGCTTTATTAAAAGACACAATATGTCATTTTCACCACTAGAGGGTGTATATTCACAAACAAACAAAGCTGTATTTTGGTGATGTTATGACTGACTGTGCAATCATGTTTAAATATATCCACATCGCTATTATCAGATGCTTCAAAGGCACAATGTCATTTTTGCCACTAGAGGGCATATATTCAAAACAAAGGCGTATTTTGATGACGTTGTGACTGAGAGTGGATTCATGTTTAAATATATCCTCATTGCTGTTATCAGGTGCTTTATTAATGGCAAAATATGCTATTTTCACCACTAGACAGCGCATATTCACAACAAACAAAGATGTATTATGATGACATCATGACTGAGTGTGGAATAATGTTTAAATATATCCACATCATTATTAGATGCTTTATTAAAGGCACAATATGTCATTTTCACCACTAGAGGGTGCATATTCACAACAAACAAAGGTGTATTTTGATGACGCTGTGACAGAGTGTGGAATCATTTCAGTTGTGCTCTTCATTACATCCTACGGGACTTCTGCAGAAATATTTATGAATGAGCTAAAGTATTCAGCACATATTATCATGGTAGTAGGAAGTATAGTAAGACTGAAAACTGTCGAAGTGAAATGAAAAAAGTGACATGAAAGCAGCAGAGCTTTTATTATGTCATGATTATGTGAAGAAAAAGCAGAGCTGTTTTATCATACTAAATACATATTAGGCTTCTGTTGTAATGCTTCTCTCTGTGCAGTCTTATAACACACAAAATATTAAAGCATCTTCCGGTTTTCTACAAAACCATATCAGAAATCCAAAGTGTGCGAGCACAGTGCCCGTGTGACTACAATTACTTATTTCTCTGGATTTGAAACATTCTGCAAAACAGTTGAGATAATAAAATTTACTTAAGTCTGTCAAATATATACCACTGTTTTAGTGTTTTTTTGAGGATATTTTAATTAAAAAATAATACATCTTGTGCCTTTAACTGCTATTTGTTCACTGCTGCAATATTTGTCAGGAGTTTACATATTTACTGAAAGAAGAAGAAATAAAGCACAGCACTCATTTACATGTATGAATGCATGCTGCTTCTCAGGTGATTCAAACTGGTCGATGATCAGTGCAGTGTAAATATATGTGCTCAAACCACATGTAGATTGCATTTTAGCATGCTATAGAAGTCTTTCAACTGACTGGATGGAACACTTACATGTGCATCAGGTCTGTGTCGTGCTCCTGTTTCACCTGTGGGTTGACAATGGCTGGATGGGGGATTCCTGTGGCATGGGGTCCAGGAGGGCCTGGTACCATGTGATGTGAAAACCTGCAAGTGAAAAGTAATTTGCATGAGTTAAATGTGCCATTCACCAAGTGTAAATTTTATTTTCTAGAATGTAAATTCAAAAGTTTAGAGTAAAATTAATGAATGTGTCACGGATCATCTGTATTGATATCTAATTTTAACAAATTGATGATGCATGCTATAATAACAACAACAACAATAATAGTATACATATATACATATACATATACATACATACATTATATATATATATATATATATTATATTATATATATATATATATATATATATATATATATATATATATACATACATATACATATATATATATATATATATACATACATACATATACATATATATATATATAATATATATATATATATATATATATATATATATATATATATGCACACTCACATACAAATACACTCACTCTTGCACACGCATAGTTGGGCACATTCACACTCACACGCACAATTTTTTGTATTTTTTATTTCAATATATAGCTTATATTCTGTCTATGCGTAATAGAAACTGGTCCAAATCATCCAGGGGTGCTTTTCCCAAACAACGACGTAACTCACGGTTTGTTTGGAAATCTATCATAGTATGATGCTCGGTTGGGAAAAGAACCATATGGTGACGATTGTTTTTATTAGGAAATTTAAAATCCTACTTTAATAATAATATTAATAATTTTACTGATGATGATGACAATGATTATTATTATTATATTAAGTAGGAAATTGTTTATTTATTTTACATTTTTTGAAAGGTCTACTTTACAATTTGACACATGCAAATCACTGCAGAAATGTTCCAACCACAGGCCCATGTCATATACAGCACAGATACTATATAAATAACCCACTATAAATTTAAAACATTAACCTATGCTATGTTTTTTGCTTGGAGGACATAACATCAATTCCGCTTTTAAATAATAGGTAACCTATAGCTTTTGTAATGAGGCTGTGTTCAAAATGATATCAATGTTTCAAAGTGGCACTGCGAGGGAACGCAATTGTAAACATGAAGATCGCTAAAACTGACCTGTAAAAAATACTTTAAAGCAAATTACACCTAACAGAGATGACTTTACTGCTATTCTTATTTTTAATAATTCCGGGTTTAAATGTTAGAAGGTTCAAAATGAATAGGGCATAGGGGGATAAGTGGGAATAGAACACAGCCAGCAGAACTATGTTTCTAACTACAGCTCCAGAGGTATAGTTGCAAGTGCTCAAGTTTGCGACGCAGTTTGCGAATGTTCATTGGAACGACGGATTTGGAAGCGGCAAATCAATGAATTTAAAGACTTAATTTAAGGACTCTGAAGTGACAGTGTCACGGTGCCCAGTGGGTAGCACAATCGCCTCACAGCAAGATGGTCGCTGGTTCGAGCCTCGGCTGGGTCAGTTGGCATTTCTGTGTGGAGTTTGCATGTTCTCCCCGTGTTTGTGTGGGTTTCCTCTGGGTGCTCCGGTTTCCCCCACAGTCCAAATGAGGCGAATTGGGTAAGCTAAATTGGCCGTAGTGTATGTGTGTGAATGAGAGTGTATGGGTGTTTTCCAGTGATGGGTTGCAGCAGGAAGGGCATCCGCTGTGTAAAACATATGCTGGATAAGTTGGCGGTTCATTCCGCTGTGGCGACCCCTGATGAATAAAGGGTCTAAGCTAAATTCATTCATTCATTCCTATGAATAAAGGAATGAATGAATGAACTTTAGATTGGCCTAGTCAAAGCCCTAATCTGAATCCGATTTATATGCTGTGGCATGACTTTAAAAAGGCCATTAATGCTCAAAAACCCTCCGATTTGGCTGAATTACAACCATTTTGAAAAGATCCTCCACAGCGCTGTTACAGACTGATTGCAAGTTATCAAAAATGGATGATCGCAGTTGTTGCTGCTGAGGGTGGCCCAACCAGTTATTAGCTTTACAGTGGCACACACATAGTTGTGCACATGCACACTCACACACTCGCATACACAATTTTAGTATTGTTTTTTTCAATATATAGCTTATATTATGTCTATGCTAAACAGAAACTGCTCCAAATCATCCAGGTCTACTGAGAAGCTTTTCTGTAGACGTCACATGCATTCATTTCACAGTAATCACTGGATTCTCTTAAAATCAAGCGGTTGGCCATGTGTGCACTCACCAACCCAGTGGAGGGGTCATCTGTCCAACTCCTCCAGGGGAAAGGGGATAGAAATTAGGAATGTCTGGTCCAGGATGATGCCTGGGCATACCTGCTTCAGGATCGAAGAAGAAGCATATGAGAAAAACGACAGTGGCATGTGTTAGTGTGAGACAGACACATCTGGACAACAGCAGTGTGGCATCAATGTGTGCTGCACAGACCCTGCGGTCCGGTGCGGTGCATAAGCGGATCATGGGATAATTAAGAACGCTCTTGCGCTGTTCTAATAAGCCCCGCTGATATGATTCATGCTGCTTATGGATGTCAGTTGGGCCTGCAGTACTAAGCTTCTCAACTTCACACACACACATGCACGGTAACTCACATTTACACCAAGGTCAAGACAGTGTTTGTGTATGAAGACTTAAATGTGAATAAAGGCCCTAGGGCTAAATTAAACTGTCAAAGGGGTGTGCAAGGATGACAACAAAGCCTTGGGGATATGTAAAAACACAGCAAGAACAGGCAGTTTAAAAACAACCCTGCATCTTCACATCATCATTTCTCTCTCTATTCTTTCACATGCTGAGCAGAATATGCAGTTTGGGTAAAATGATAAACCTTTTTTCTGGGTGGTGTTGCTATGCAGCCGCCAGGTGGTTTTTGGGCATTCTGTGTGGTTTTGGGTTTTTCTAGGGGTTGCTAGAGTGTTGCTGGATGATTTATGGGCATTCTGTGTTGTTGTTAGGGTGCTGCTATGCAGTTGCTAGGCACTCTGTGTGGTTGTTGGGGTTTTCTATGATTTGCTAGAGTGTTGCTATGCACCTGCTATGTGGTTTCTAGGCATTCTGCGTGGTTGGGGTTTTTCTAGGGGTTGCTATGCAGTTGCTAGGCACTCTGTGTGGTTGTTGGGGGTTTTGTAGGTATTGCTATGCAGCTGCTATGTGGTTTCTGGGCATTCTGTGTTGTTGGGTTTTTCTAGGGGTTGCTAGAGTGTTGCTAGATGATTTCAGGGCATTCTGTGTTGTTGTTAGGGTGTTGCTATGCAGTTGCTAGGCACTCTGTGTGGTTTTTGGGGTTTTCTATGGGTTGCTAGAGTGGTTTGCTATGCACCTGCTATGTGGTTCTAGGCATTCTGCGTGGTTGGGGGTTTTCTAGGGGTTGCTATGCAGTTGCTAGGCACTCTGTGTGGTAGTTAGGGTTTTTCTAGGTGTTGCTATGCAGCTGCTATGTGGTTTCTGGGCATTCTGTATTGTGGTTGGGTTTTTCTAGGGGTTGCTAGAGTGTTGCTGGATGATTTCAGGGCGTCCTGTGTTGTTGTTAGGGTGTTGCTATGCAGTTGCTAGGCACTCTGTGTGGTTGTTGGGGTTTTCTATGGGTTGCTAGAGTGTTGCTATGCACCTGCTATGTGGTTTCTAGGCAATCTGCGTGGTTGGGGGTTTCTAGTGGTTGCTATGCAGTTGCTAGGCACTCTGTGGTTGTTGGGGTTTTTCTAGGGGTTACTAGAGTGTTGCTATGCAGCTGCTATGTGGCTTCTGGGCATTCCGTGTTGTTTTTGGGTTTTTCTAGGGGTTGCTAGAGTGTTGCTGGATGATTTCTGGGCATTCTGTGTTGTTGTTAGGGTGTTGCTATGCAGTTGCTAGGCACTCTGTGTGGTTGTTGGGGTTTTCTATGGATTGCTAGAGTGTTGCTATGCAGCTGCTATGTGGTTTCTGGGCACTCTGTGTGGTTGTTGGGGTTTTCTAGGGGTTGCTAGAGTGTTGCTATGCAGCTGCTATGTGGTTTCTGGGCATTCTGTGTGGTTGTTGGGTTTTTCTAGGGGTTGCTAGAGTGTTGCTGGATGATTTCTGGGCTTTCTGTGTTGTTGTTAGGGTGTTGCTATGCAGTTGCTAGGCACTCTGTGTGGTTGTTGGGGTTTTCTAGGGGTTGCTAGAGGGTTGCTATGCAGCTGCTATGTGATTTCTGGGCACTCTGTGGTTGTTGGGGTGTTCTGGAGCATTGCGGTAGCAATTTGCAAGGTTATTCTGGGTGGTTTATAGAGTGTTGTTATCTGATTGTAGGAAAAACAAAATTAAGACTTTAGAGTAGCCTAGTCAAAGCCCTAATCTGAATCTGATTGAGATGCTGTGGCATGACCTTAAAAGGCCATTCATGTGGCTGAATTACAACCATTTTGAAATTATAAGTTGAGAAAAATTCCTCCACAGTGCTGTTACAGACTCATTTCAAGTTATCAAAAACGGTTGATCGCAGTTGTTGGGCCAACCAGTTATTAGCTTCACTGAGACAAACACTTTTTCACACAAGGGCTATGTATTTTTGTATTTTGTTTTCTCATAATAATAAAAACCTTCATTTTAAAACTGCACAATATGTTTACTTGTGTTATCTTTGACTAATATTTACATTTTTGTGATGATCTGAAACATTAAAGTGAGACAAACATGCAAAAAATGAAGAAATCTGTAAGGGGGCAAACACTTTCACACAACTGTATGCATGTACTGTATATACATACCACGCATAAGTAATCATTTGTTTTATTTTTTCAACATTTTTAAAACATTGTTATTTAAATATTAATATATTAATACATTTTACGTTAATATTTAAATATGAACATTTTAGATTTTTTAAATAATCAAAACTTGGTATGGGTAAAATGGACATGTGGCAATGTAAACGGGGTAAAATATAAGAGTTTAAAGAAGATATTTTCCTTGATAAATAGAACTGCTGCTGTCTTTCTGTAAACCATGGTAAAAATATGCAATTATCTTGATGTATCTTTATTATTTTTCAAAAATAAATAAATACAATAATGCACCTTTGATTTTACTGCACCTGAATTCTCAGAAAGCTTAATGTCAGAGTGTTTTTGCCTTCAGTCCATTAAGTTTGATGAATAAGTGACTTGATTTTTGTGTATGTAAACAGAGGCAGTTTTGGATCATTGGCCAACCTGCTATAGTGGCGTGCGGCTCCATTCAGGCTATTTATATCTCTCCATCGCATCCCGGCTGCCACAGAGGTGAGTGTTCACCGGAAAGAGCGCATATGGAGTTGGGTTCGCGTGCGACGGCGTCTGCCAAAAATCTCTCCACCCCTTTTAAACTTTAACCCCACCTTCTTTAAACGACTTGAGGGAAATTAGATTCTGGTGAGAATGGACTGTTGGCTTTTTAAAGTGTGAGTGTGTAGCTAACCTATCTTTGGATCAGAGATAATGGAGAACATTTAACAAATACTAGGAAATAACATTACAACATAGGAACGCAGTTAAAAGGGTAGTTCACACAAAAATGAAATTCCCCTTATTCAAATCTCTTTCTTCTGCAGAATGAATTAATATATTAATTATTCCTAAACCTTGATATTTCTTTACTGTTTCTATGTCTAAGAGTAATTTTAATTGGGATTGCAGTTTATGAGCACTAATGATACACTAAAGTAAATCTTTTCCAAAATCAAGATGTTCACTGCAGTCTCTGGGTTCGCTCCATGCCAGACACTAATATTTTAATGATTTATAAAAAATGAAGCACAGCCTGTCAATCTAATATTAGACCTGAATATAAACACTACGTTCATTATTTTCAAAAATATTGCCTTATTTTTTATTTATCATTTGTTAAACCACCCCATATGGTAGAGCTGCTGGATTAATCGAAAAAAGATCGTGATCTCGATTCAACCACCTAGACGATCTTAATCCAGCATTTCTACAATTCTGCCAATCATATTTTCAAGTTCAGGAGAGAAGCAAGCCTTCACGCTGTTTTACATACATTGCTCAGCAACGTGGACACCTCCAAATGCCATTGAAAGAGTCACATACTGTATTTATAAGGTATAATTCAACCAAATGTTATTTCTGTCTTCATGTAATGACGTATTCGTGGCCGCGAAATCACAAGTGACGCGAGTTGAGCGTGAGCTGTTACCACAGAGAGGGCGGTGGCGCGTCTGTGAATGATGTCTACTTTAGTAAACAGGACTTGCATAAACTGTGAATAATAGGTAATAAAGTTGTAAATAGCCATTAGCTTGTGGCACAGAGCGATCGTTTGGGAGCCGCCGAGGTATGAACCGCACAGTTAAAATTAAACCGGAAGCACGCATATCATTTACATAATCACTTCGCATTTTAGAGTAATGATTACGACAAGCATTTGATATGTTTTTCTTTCATAGCGAACCCAGAGTGTTGTGCATGAGAATACATGTCAGTATAACTACTATAGCCTATAATGTTGAATATAATGCAAGAGGGAATCTTATAATGACAAATGTCTGATTTTACAAGTAGAGAAAATTATTAATCTAATAATTTTGTCAGTGACAGATTGCAAGCATACAGTTGAAGTCAGAATTATTAGCCCCCCTGTTTATTTTTTCCCCCAATTTCTGTTTAATGGAGAGAAGATTTTTTCAACACATTTTTAAACATAATAGTTTTAATAACTCATTTCTAATAACTGATTTATTTTCTCTTTGCCATGATGACAGTAAATAATATTTGACTAGATATTTTTCAAGACACTTCTATACAGCTTAGTGACATTTAAAGGCTTAACTAGGTTAATTAGGTTAACTTGGCAGGTTAGGGTAATTAGGCAAGTTATTGTATAATGATGGTTTGTTCTGTAAACAATTGAAAAAATATATAGCTTAAAGGGAATAATAACTTTGACCTTAAAATTGATTTTAAAAAAAATTAAAATTGCTTTTATTCTAGCCGAAATAAAACAAATAAGACTTTCTCCAGAAGGAAAAATATTATCAGACATACTGTGAAAATTTCCATGCTCTGTTAAACATCATTTGGGAAATATTTAAAAAAGAAAAAAAAATTAAAAAGGGGGGCAAATAATTCTGACTTCAACAATGTCTCAAACACAATAATTCAACTTCAGAATTATGAATAGTTGTATTCTGATGTCATCACTTGACCAGGACAAATTTCAGGTCTGTTCAAGTCCACCATTGAAAGTCTATTCAAAATTTACCATTTTAACCAACAGTAGACCTACACATAATATTATTATTGTTGTTTTACCACATGTTTGAGAAATTAAAATAATAATATTACTCAATAATAAAACTACACACATTAAGCTTTATTTTACATCCACAGAATCGTGAGAAAATAGTGATCTTCATTTCAATTTAAAAAAATTATTAATTAATAAAAAAAAAAAAAAAAATTAATTAATTAATTTAAAAATAATTATAATAAAAATAAATCGCAATTCTCTTTTTAGCCAGAATCGTGCAGCTCTACCATATGATTTGATAGAGTGTTTGAACCAGGAAACGGTGACATGAAATCATCAGACAATTTTAAAGTACATTTATTTTAGTAGCCAAAAGCATATCCAATTAATAAAGATCAAGAACCTTAAAGTGTTGAATTAAAGTATAACCTGAATTAAAATGTAACAAAAAATACATCCAGGAACCCAATGAAGTCTATTATTTTCTCAAATTACGTTAATTCTTGTTAATATATTAAAACATGGAAGAACAACTAAGTAAAGAATCTTTCAAAATAAAGTTTTAATGATCATTACTAGTGATATATTATTCTTTTCGGTGCAGTTATTTAGTTTGAGAAGCAAATTCTGCTCGTTAATATAGTAATGTCACAATTTATTGCTGAGATCAAAATGATGAAGTAAACAATAATGAATACATTTCTGTCTGTACATCATATATGATCATAATTTCCCAAGATAAACTAGCAAAATACTTGTTTAGTGACTCTCAACGCAGCTCTGAAAAGAGGTTTATGTGTTTGTGTCCTTTTATGGTGAGATACACACAAAACATCTCCAGTGTTCATGTGTTCTGATGTCACGATGATGCAACTTGTTAATGGCTTGTCTGTCATACCATGTTTGTTGACGCTTGAGGGTAGTTCATGTCACACTTTAATTCATTGAATTGAAAAAGTGATATAATTAATATGTTTGTATCGTTATCGAGAAAGGTGTACATTGATAAATACAGATACGTTTTTATCACTAGCCCTAAAAAAATTAAAGCATCAACATTATCAGATGCTTTATTAAAGGCACAATATGTCATTTTCACCACTAGAGGGCACATATTCACAACAAACAAAGGTGTATTTTGATGATGTTATGACTGAGTGTGGAATCATGTTTAAATATATCCACATCGCTATTACTGTATTAAATGCTTTATTAAAGGCACAATGTCATTTTCACCACTAGAGGATGCATATTCACAATAAACAAAGGCGTATTTTGATGACGTGACTGAGTGTGGAATCATGTTTAAATATATCCACATCGCTATTATCAGATGCTTTATTAAAAGGCACAATATGTCATTTTCACCACTAGAGGGCGCATATTCACAATAAACAAAGGAGTATTTTGATGACGTGACTGAGTGTGAAATCATGTTTAAATAAATATCCATATCGCTATTATCAGATGCTTTATTAAAGGCACAATGTCATTTTCACCACTAGAGAGCGCATATTCACAATAAACAAAGGCGTATTTTGATGACGTTGTGACTGAGTGTGGAATCATGTTTAAATATTCACATCGCTATTATCAGATGCTTTATTAAAGGCACCATATGTCATTTTCACCACTAGAGGGCGCGTATTCACAATAAACAAAGGTGTGATTTGTTTGATGACATTATGACTGAGACAACTTCCACTTCAAAACTGCTTTAACAAACAGCTACAAAAGAAATATCAAGTAGCCTTGAATCAAATTTGAAAATTTAACGTTAAAAATGTTTTATTTTCATTTAAAATGTATATTTCATAATCTGCAACACTATTTGTAACAGTTTAAACTCTTAAACTTCACCATTTTACAAAGGTTGTTTTTATAGCAAAACCAATTAAAATTTGTTAAAAGCCCAATGAGCCCAACTCTTAAAAGATTTTTATATATATGAAAAGGTTTGGGCAGCACCGTGGCGCAGTGGGTAGCACAATCGCCTCACAGCAAGAAGGTCGCCGGGTCGAGCCCAGGCTGGGTCAGCTTGCATTTCTGTGTGGAGTTTCCATGTTCTCCCTTGTGTTCGCGTGGGTTTCCTCTGGGTGCTCCGGTTTCCCCCACAAGTCCAAAAAGCATGTGGTATAGGTGAATTGGGTGAGCTAAATTGTCCATCATGTATTGGTGTGAATGTGAGTGTATGAATGTTTCCCAGTGATGGGTTGCAGCTGAAAGGGCATCCATTAATCTAGACCCCAGATTTATAAAGGGACTAAGCCGAAAATGAATGAATGAATGAAAAGTTTTCATAGATGCTAAAGAGTCTTCATTGAACCATTGATGCTAATAAAGAACCTTATAAATGTTAAATACTAACAACACAGATGCTAAAATGTCATTTTAACTGACAAGTGAAAAAAATTCACACACAAAAAATGCCTTCACCAGCAGTAATAAAAAAAAAATTAAGTAAAAAGTTACAAATTGTTGATACATTTTTTTGTAAAACAATAAATTATCTAAACAACTATTTCTTACAGCGCAAGAAGCTCACAATTCTAAAAGGCTGTTTTTGCAGAAAAAGACAATCAAAACCCAAGGACCCTTTTTTTCATTTCGTTGATTAATGATGACATTGGAACTAAATGACAACTACTCGACAACTCAGAGTATAAGTAGACTGTTAAATTAGGGTTAGTTTACAGTTGCTTCCAAAGTTTCTTTTAGTCTGGAGAATGTCTGTTGGTGTCAGTAGACATTGAACAGACAGTCAACTAGTACTTGAATGAGAATTAGTTAGCATATGAGCAATTCCAGCATTATGTATGGGACATTTGCAGTGAAAATGTATACTTTTTGGTGTATTTATGGTTTGTTAACAATATATTGACAAATCAGTTTATATTTTCTAAAATAACTAACCACAGAGTTATGGGATCAGAAAAGTATCAATCTGTAAACATTTTAAATGTTTTAAACGAGGAAAATAAACATGCATTATGGATGTGACCAAAAAAGTTAGTGAGTTTACAGTATACAACATACTTTTAGAAATTCTGTGAATTAAACTGCACAACGCAAAAGAAATAAAGCTCATTAAAAGTATAACAGTCGGCTCACTATAGAACAAAAATACTTGATTTTATTTTATTTGACATTTTTGCATTAATGAGGAAAAAGCTCGGTTATGGATGTGACATCTCTCCGTTATGGATGTGACAGATGTGAGATTGCCACTTGTGTGCTTTGGTAAATCAAATATAATAGTTTGAAAACACTGACAGAGACATTTTTGAGTATTTTAACACAATAAACGTAGAAATGGTTTCGCTATTTTGGTGAAAACTGAATTTTCTTCACGGCAAGGTTTGCATGGAATTGCTCATATAGTTGCAATGTAACTTGCAGTCAATTAAATGTACAAAAATAAAGCGATACCACCAATTTTGAACCTTGCAATGAATTCTAGTGTTATCATTTGTTAAACCACCCCATATGGTAGAGCTGCACGATTAATCGAAAAAAGATCGCGATCTCAATTCAACCCCCTAGACGATCTTAATCCAGCACTTCTACGATTCTGCCAATTATATTTTCAAGTTCAGGAGAGAAGCAAAGGCGGCCGCACAAGTCTTCACACTGTTTTACATACATTGTTTAGCAATGTTTTATAGTTCTTCTAGTGAAGAACTATAAAAGGCGACACAATCTCACGCCAATTCGTAACTTTTTGATTTGGTGGCTAATTCGTATGAATTTGTACGATCTCATTCGCACAATTTAGTACGATTTGATCATCCCACAATGGCGGTTGGGTTTAGGGGCGGGATTGGGTGCCATGCTTCCTTTCTAAAGTCGTGCATTTTCGTTCGACTGAACTCATACGAATTAGCCACTAAACTGACGAAACGTAAAATAGTTTATTTCCTCTTGAGATCAGGCGTATAAATGAACATTTTGTGCAATGAAAAGTTTCCACAGATGCTGAATGTTTTTCGCGGAACCACTGATCGAACCTTGTCCACTAAATTTAGCATGAGACAGTAGCACGTTTACACGGTCTATGTGCGTTTACCTTGCTTAGGGTTGACATCCTGTGGGTGGTGTCCTGAATGTGGGCCGGGGGCGAAGTGCTCGTCACTGTATGTGATCAGAGGGGTGAGTGGGTGAACGGCATGGGACGGCTGGACCACCGGCACCTTATTCGACTGCAAAACACAGAGGGAGGAAAAAAACTGATCAAATGTGAGGCGAGGCATTCAGAGCAAAGCAACAAGCCATCAAAGTGAGCATTCACAGCACACCAGCGCTGATGTGTGGATTGTCTACTGCGGTATTTTGGGGCAGAAATGGATGAATGCAGAAGGGGGTTGGGAGAGCCGGAGTGTGGGTTAGAGGAGGAGAGAATGAGAAACAGGGCGGGAGGGAGGGAACGCCACAGGGCAGAGGCAGACCAGAGGTCTCGGGGCTGGAGATCAAAGGGAATCATTAGCCAGTGAATAAGGGAGTTCATTACAGAGCCCCGGCCGTCTGCGGTGGAACTAAGCAGGGTTAATCACGTCAGCAGCGGACTCACACACACACACACACAAAGATCTGAGCTGACTCACAAAGCAATGCACACCACAAAAGCACATCAAGTACACAGTGTGCGAGAACATGTTGCAAATTTTCAGATAATTGGTGAACTACTCCTTTACCTGGTGTACAGATGAGTTCTTTCTGTCCAAAAATAGTTTGTTTGTGAGATTGGAGCGCCATGTTGCAAAACCTTAAACCTCAAACCTTCAATCAAACTGTGATTCTTTTAGGATATTATTTAGCATATCTCTAATTCATAATAATAATAAGAAGAAGAAGACATGTTATTTTATATATCAATTTTAAAAGCAGTTTCTCAAAGCGCTGAACACTGATCAAACAATGCAATAAAATAATATAAAATCAACAAGTAAAAGCATGTTTTAAATTAAAAATATGTCTTTTTATGTGTCTGAATATGTGAATTTTAAAAGTGTCATAATTCTGAATTTCTAACTTCTAAGCTTAACTTATAATCACAGATAAATCATGGTTATTCTATAGTGAACTGCACTAAAACCACACTGTAGGAAATGCTCCACACAATCGATTTGTGTTAGGACAACATGAAGAAATTAGGTTAACGTATTAGTGTTTTATAAATATAAGTGGATTGAACATAAAACAATTAAGTTGTCCTGAAAAAATAAGGAATCGTGTAATTTTACCTGCTGTCAGTAGTTTACACAAACAGCAAACATCATTTTTTTGTGCACACACATAACGTAATTAATTTCCTGAAATAAAATGAAAATTAGCCATCATGTATATATGGACCACAAAATCAGGCTAAATTTTGGCAGTAGGCAAACTTTCATTGTATGGGTCAAAATTATGGATTTTTTAAAGCCAAAAATCATTAGTATATTAAGCAAAGATCAAGTTTCATGAAGATATTTTGTAAGTTTTCCACTGTAAATATATCAAAGCTCAATGTTTGATTAGTAATGTAATTCTCTAAGAACTTACTGTAGAATTTGGACAACCTTAAAAAGGCTTTAAATAAAAAAATAAATGTTATTAATATTTAACCTCAGATTACAGAAGTTCAATAAATGTGTGTCATCCAAATATTGTCCTATCCTAAACAGACATTAATGGAAAGCTTATTTATTCAGCTTTCAGATAATTCACATACAACTACATTAAAAAAGACACATCCTGGACCACATATCAATATCCTTTAAAATTACATAAATAAAAAAAAACTAATAATAATAATAATAATAATGAATTAAATGCATTTTAAAATATTTTAATTTGTGTTATACTGAAATATTCATTCATTCAATTATTTTTCTTTTCTTTCAGTCTCTTTATTCATCAGGGGTTGCCACCGCTAACTAATCTGGCATATGTTTTACAGCAAATGCCCTTCCAGTTGCCACCCAGCACTGGGAAACACCCATACAATTTCACATTCACATACACATACATACACTATGGGCAATTTAGCTTATTCAATTCACCTATAGTGCATGTCTTTGGACTTGTGTGGGAAACCGGAGCAAACCCACGCCAACATGAGGAGAACATGCAAACTCCACATAGAAATGCCAACTGACGCAGCTGGGACTCGAACCAGCGACCTTCTTGCTGTGAGGTGACAGTGCTAACCACTGAGTCACCGTGTCACCCTATACTGAAATATTCATACAATTAAAGAAAATTATAATAAATAAATAAAACACAAATATGAATTTGTTTTTATTTCATGCACCACAGTAATAGATTCCAGAGATGGATTAATTTATTAATGTATTTATTTCATTTATTTATTAATTTGTAATTAAATGAACTGTTTTTAGTGCTATAGCCAGTTAAAAAGACAATATATCCCCATTTCTTCAAAGCAGTGTCATGGTGAAAAACAAAGCATTGTAACAGATAATTCAAGCCGCTTACCCTTCATTTACTTGCATTTACGTGGTTACAAATGCATGGCACTTTTAGGACACTAAAAATATTACTCATGTACTATTTTTTGAGGTAAGTGGTTGCAAACAATTTATATGGGCTGAATTTAAACAAACAAATTAAATGTAGTGAAGTTCAACTTGATGGCCTCTATCATACACCCGGCGCAATGCAGCACAAGGCGTCGAGCTGAAAATTATTTGCTAGTTTTAGCTCAACGCAAGTGACATTTTGACGTTTTGCGCCACACTGTTTAAATAGCAAATGCATTCGCGCTCATATGTGCGCCCATAGGCATTCTGATCTAAAAAGGAGGTGTGTTGAGGCGCATTGCTGGTGCGGTGCTGTTTTGAGGAACTAAAATAGACTTGGCAATAGAGCAGCTGAAAGCAGGTCTAAAATCCAGCGCAGAGCGTGTTAGTTGTGTGCCTCGCTTACACATTGCTTAATACACACAGGATGTACAGCAATACGCAAACATCTTTACAAATGAAAAAGAATTAAAGGATTAAAATATTACAAAAATTATTATTTTCTACATAAATATAGAAACCACTGCCTTCAAGCCTTCATCTCTGGGGGCTTTTTTCAGTTTATTCATGACAATTTGCTTTTGTATAATGTTATTATTAGTAGTAGTAGTATTTATTATATGCATATTTTTATTTGTTTTATTAAAAACAAGCTTAGATTTGTCCACCTGTCAGGTTTTGGACCATATGGGGCATTGGACGTGTCTTTGGATAGAACTCAGTTTTTTTAACCACACTTCGTTATTATTGTTCATTTATTCATTTGCTGGAAATTAGAACTGAATTTAGAAATAGTTTTGAAACAATTCTTTGTGTTCAACAAACAAAATAAATATGTAGGCTAATGGATGTCTGCGTATAACACCGTTTCCTTATCCACGAGAGAAAAAGAAAGTGAAAGTAAAGGCTGATTGGGGGAGGCAGTTCTTTATCCTCACGCTGCAGATGCTCTGTTTAACTGTTTTCTCTCTAGTGAAGTGTTCCGTTTTTCCACTTACAAAGTCCACAATGTAAATAGCGAATGCGCCATGGCATGACACAACTGACTCTTAAAGAGAATGGGAGATGAGACTCTGATTGGTTTATTATTAAAACACACCCATAACTCATTAAGAGAATAAGCACAACCCTGTTAGACCATGCGCCACAGCGCAGAACGTATTTTTCAGTCCTTAAAATAGCAAAAGTGGATTTGGACACGCCCTTAATGACTTTGCGTCCTGCGATTTAGACTTTGCAACAAGATCGTTAAAATAGAGCCCGATGTGTTTGTTTAAATCCAGCCCATATAAGCTGTTTGCAACCACTTACCTTTAAAAAAAAACAAAAAACAAAGTAAATTCAATGAATTATTTTTTTTCAGTGAACTAAAAGTGCCATGCATTTGTAACCAAGTACAAAATGACACAAAAAAAGCAAGAAATTAAAAAAAACTAAATTCGATTTATTCTCTCCGAGGTCAAACGCACAAGCGCCTTTGTTCATTGTGAGCACAAAATCCCCCCTCCCCCCAAAAACTTCAGATCAAACCCATTTTCAATGAATTCATTATGAAATCCTATGAAATCGATCTGAAAACTAAACCAACATGAAATCCCTTACAAAGAAAAGGCTCATAAAATCAGTTATCAATTGCAATATGCTTAAAAGAAATCTTTCAAGCTCCAGCTGCATTGAAAATTCAATTGCAGGACTTGAGAGAGAGAGAAAGAGGGGTGAGACGGGTAAGAAGCGGCCCACCCGTGCCACAGGCAAAACTCCCACAGGCATGAATGAGTGGTTTGTCCTAATTTGGGAGCAAAGGTTGCTGTTTCCGACCAGCTAATTGGCCAGAGAGGCAGGTGTAGGGTGCTATTTCCTCGGCAGACGCGCTGTAATAAAACCACGGGGCAGGACGAGTGTTTTTGGGTGGGTCCGGGGGTGTAATATCAGTCTCTGAGACACCGGAGAGTCTGACAGAGGGAATGATGATATGAATGGCATTCTCTAGAAAGATCTCGCACTAAAAAAAAAGGTTTTTGCTTCTCGTTTAAAATGAGCTGAAATCAACACAATTCTCAAGATAGTTTTGGGACAACTTAATTGTTTTTTGTTTAATCCACTTAAATTTGTAAAAACAGTTAAGTTAACTTAATCTATTTGTGTTGGGACAGCATGAAGCAATTGTGTGGAACCCTGCATTTTTACAGTGCAGCTTGTGTTTTTACTCATTTAAAATGAGTTGAAACAACACAATTCTTTTTTTTTACTTAACTGTTATATGTTCAGTCCACCTAAATGTTGTTTGTTAAATTGGGTTTGTGTTGGGACAACATGAAAAAATTGTTGAACCCAGTATTTTTTGTGTGTGTGTTTCAAATTATGGGGCCGCACTCCCAGTTTGGGAAACTTTCAATTAAAATAATAATTTATAATAATAATAATAATAAAAATAATAATAATAATTTATAATAATAATAATAATAAAAAAATAATAATAATTTATAATAATAATAATAATAATAATAATAATTAAATAAAATAATAATTTATAATAATAATAATAATAATAATAATAATAATAATAATAATAATAATAATAATTTATAATAATAATAATAATAATTTATAATAATAATAATAATAATAATAATAATAATAATAATAATTAAATAAAAATAATAATTTATAATAATAATAATAATAATAATTAAATAAAAATAATAATTTATAATAATAATAATTAAAAATAATAATTTATAATAACAATAATAATAATAATAATAATTCAATAAAAAAATTAAACCATTTTATAGAATACACTGTAAATAATGCTGTGTTCCACACAATGGATTTGCATTGGGACAATATGGAGGATTTAAGTTAACTTGTTGGGTTTTACAAATTAAAGTGGGTTGAAGATAAAATAATTAAGTTGTCCCAAAATAAAACTCAATAATTGCATTGTTTCAGCTTATTTTAAAGTAGTATTTTGAACAAATGGCAAAGGTAATTTTTTTAGTGCAAGGCTGTGCAACACATTCTCCACATACACAATGAAAGTGTTTGGCCTTTGTATTTTAATCCATTATAAAAGAATATATAATAACATGCTTATTTTCTTTGCGTTTAATGCCATGTTAGCATCTATGGCTATTGTAACAGTGAGAACATTTAAAAAGGTCAATTACAGTATGTTTTGACTAATGCCAGATGCATCTAAAACTCACTTTTTAGATGTGGCTCAATTCCGGTACAAATCTATTTAAAAGAGTCATGTCACGCTTCATATTCTAGCATGACGTTAGTATCACAAGCAATCTGTGACCAAAGCTCTTCTGAGCTCATGTTGTTTGTCTCATAGAAAATGATGTTCTCTTTATGTTCACAAAAGTACAGTGATTTTCAGTGTGTCTATAATATTGCTCGTCTCAGGTTATTGTTTTTCCCCTCATATTATTACTTTTGTTATTACCAATAATATCATCATTGTTATTACCTTTATTATTATTATATTGATATCACAGTTGCCATCACAGAATATTACTTCCATCATCTTATAATAATAACAATAATAATAAAAACAACAACAACAATAATAATAATTACTATTATTTGGCAGAATCCCACATCATAACTATTATAAATATATATATATATATATATATATATATATATATATATATATATATATATATATATATATATATATATATATATATATATATATATATATATATATATATATATATATATATATGAATCACAAAGGTTTTTAGTGTTTTCTGCTGCTCAGATGTTCTTCATAAATATTTCTCTTTTATTTTCTTGCTGAGTGTCGATGTAATGTGATTTCATTCTGTATTTCATCTACTGTGATGTTCTGAATGATATAAAATCAAACTGAAAAGGAAACTGAACTGAAATAATAATAGTAATAATAATAACAACAACTATACCATTATTATAGATTTTTTTACCTACTACCACCACTACCACCACCATTATTATTATTTTTATTATTAATATAACAATGCGAAATTTTATTTAAATACTACAAATATTATTCTGATTGTCAATACAGTTTATCCACATTCCTGTTATTTCCATTTCTGTTATACGTGTTCGATGATTACCCTATGAATGTTTTGCACTCTTAATAATTTTTTAAGTCATTGGTGGTTATTCGTGGTCTACTGAAAGCCATTTCCTTATTCCAATGAGTTGCTTTTAAATATGCAATTGATGACCTGCGAGGTGAATAATGACTCCCCTCATTGTATTTGGTTTTTAAATCAACATTGGACTTGGAGTATTATCCTATTATAATTCATGTAAAGCTGTATGGGGCCGCAGGAAAAGGTGAATTGCTCCATCTTGCTTGATTTTGAGAATGACCAATGGAGGACATGCTTCTGGATCATTTGTTGGTCCTGGAAAATTAAGCATATTCCTAACCCCAACCTTTACCCAAAGCAAACTGTTGAAAGGTTGAAATTGTCATTGAAGCCCCAAGCCCTAAAATATGCTGGGAATGTTTTTCCAAAACCAGCAAGGATGTTGATTCAGGAGACTGTCCAACTTGGGAAAATCAGAAAGGGTGTAGCAACTATTATAATTAACCGTTTTTAGAAGGTTATTCCATCCCACTTTTGACAATAATAACTTAAACATATACATTTCAAAACTCGGTGCAAAGGGAACAAATTGTAGCCAGCTGAAATGTCAGTTATAAAGAGTATACAGAGGCTTTGCCAACTGCTCACATCTGCTATTGAACCAACTCGCAATTGGTACCGGGCAAACATTATGTACCCAATTAATATTCATGAGCCAGGCTGACAAAGTTTATGTTGGGTGAAATTTTGCCTGACAGAAATGACTGACCAACACTTAAAGCCAATTGGTTATTAAGATGATATCATAAATCTGTATCATTTGGTAAAATCACTGGTTTTAAATAAATAAATCTGAGCAAATTAAACAATGTTTTGAGAAAAAAAACTGCATTTTATCCATTAAATGTTATATAAAATCATGTCATAGATATTTAAATCTGAATTAAACGATCTTACAAAAATGTCATATTTAATTGTGTTGGAAAATATTTTGTTTATGTACCATATATATATATATTTTTGGAGAATATTTATTTAATAGCATTTATTTTAGAAAATCTCCTTTGGCAAAAAAAAAAAGTGTTTCACTTGTTTCCAGTGAAGACTTAGAGAGACTTGTTTATGCTTTTATCAGCAGCAGGGTGGATTACTGTAATGGCCTCCTCACTGGCCTTTCTAAAAACACAGTCAGACAGTTGCAGCTCATCCAGAACGCTGCTGCCAGGATTCTGACCAGAACCAGAAAATCAGGGCACATCACACTTCTCAGGTCTTTGCACTAACTTCCGGTTACATTCAGAATGATTTTAAAGTATTACTCCTCGTCTATAAATCACAAAAAAATCAGCAAAAGTCAACTCTCTAAGATAAAAGTGTGACAAAATCTAAACCTAAAGTCAAAATACTTCAGAGTAGTGTGTGGTTTAAACACTTAAGTTCATCTCCTGGTCAGAGGTGACGGCTAATCTGGACAAGTCCTTTTAAAAAGGGTCTTATCCTACCTTAAGGAAACCTTATCCTCCGACTCGCCCTCATTACTAATAAGTGACTGGGGGCAGTAGCTGGTGAGAAAGGCCCTCGGTGGAAGACTGAGCATGATAGCATCCTTACCCCCTCTTCATTTTACGCCTCTCAGCTCTTATTGGCTTTTCCTCTGGGAGAGAGATAAGAGGCAGGCATATTTTTCATTTAAGCCCCTAGCCTCTGTCTCAGAGTAAAGGAGAAGCTGAGGAAAGTGGAGGAAGAACTTAAAAGTAGTTAGGAGGCCAACAACAAGCATCATATAAAAGATGGTATACAGTGCTCAACATAAATAAGAACAATACATATTTTTATCCATTTGTCAGTGATTATTGCTCATATATTTTGGCGCATCTGAACAAAACAGATTTATTAAACAGATATATTTATTAAAAATAATATTTAGTCACTAAACATCTTTAGAAATAGAAAGATAATACATTCATGCGAAATATTGGAAAAAAAAATACTACAAACTACAAAATTTCAACATAATTGTTTATTATTTTATTTCTGTTGAATTCTGCTCTTTTAAATTTTTATTTAATATTTGTCCCTAAACATATACATTTGACTGTACAATAAGTTATTTGACTGTATCATAGGTTATTTTGTTAGATTAGATCCAGATTCGGCTTCAGTACTGCCTAATCTAATGTATATGCACAAATACAATATTGCCTATATATAAGCTTCCTATAGAAAATATTAATTTAAATGAGAGATTTATGAGGGGAGCACTCATATATGTTTAGCACTGTACGTCAACATGGGATCCTGGACTTGCAGCAGGCATGAAAAGTGGGGAGTTTGGCATTCTGCGTTCCACCTTATTTGATCTGGGAGTCTTTTATGTCCTTCTCAGTCGCAGCTGTCACAGCCCATTTCTCTCAACTTCTTAATAAACTGGCATCTCCGAGCATCGCATGAGCTAAAACTCTAGCGGGGAACCTTGAGACTTGCCATGCCAATTCGTAAGGAGCCCGGAGGCACAACCATCGAGAAATCATACACTTTTTCCAACAAAAACAAAACAAAAATGTCAAATCAGCCTTCCAAAAATGTGGTAGCCTTTAATAAATGTTAGTTTTTTTGGCTTTCTGTGGTCTTAAAGGAATAGTTCACCCAAATATGAAAATGCTGCCATCGTCAATACAAGTGATGATCAAACAAATAGTTCATTGGATTTACTCATTTTAAGGTAACTTAAATGAAAACAATTTCTATGGACTGAATTTAAACAAACAAATCAAGCTGAACATTATTCAATTTAAATTGTTTGTTTAAATTCAGCCTATAGAAATTGTTTGCAACCGCCTTTTAAAAAAAAATGACTAAATCCAATGAATAATTTTTTGTCAGTGCAGTGACATGCGATGAAGGATATATTTTTCATGTTAAAACATCTGCTACAGTGACGTGTAAAATTTCTACTTCCGCGCAAAGTTTCGTAACAGCATCAGCTAATGACAATCATCCCCTCAGGTACTGATTATGGGTTTTATTCAGTGTTAAATGCCACCAATGTAAGTTTGAATACCATTACATGTGACATTTATTGCCATACTATTGAAATCAGCAGCAGATAGTTCACCTCAGATATTGAAAATAAAAAAACTAGCAAAAGGTTTGAAAATGAAAGTCAGAATGTGACCGCATCGGCCACTGGAGTCTATAAACTTTTAATTATGGTAAATATGTATTAATTAGATTATAACCTTTACCATGTCATTTGGAGGGCAGTGTCTGATATATAAATGTTTCTGTCATGTGGCGTCGTGTTTGGTGAAGCCAAATTGCTTGATGCTGGAGTCTTGTCACATCGCATGTAGTTAGGACACAATGTTACTATCCTGTTCCAAACCGTTATGCATTTCTTTATTCTGATGTTTGCTCGTGTTTTATGTCAACTTCTACTACTATTTTCATGCCAAAAAAATGTAAATTATATTATATTATATTATATTATATTATATTATATTATATTATATTATATTATATTGTATTATGATTTTACAGTTTATTTTTTTCTATTTTCCAATGAACCAAAAGGACGATAGTTTAAAGAAAGTTAAAAACCTGTAACCATTGATTTCTATAGTGGTGGTGTTGTTGTTTTTCCTACTATGGAAGTCAATGGTTTTCAGCTTTCTTCAAAATATCTTCTTTGGCGTTAACCAAATAAAAGAAACTCAAAGGTTTTGGGAAAAAAAACTTGAGAGTGAGTAAATTCTTTTATTTGGTTTATTGCTATTGACAGCTTCTACAGCTATTTTCATGACAAGAAAAAGCATACTGCAGATATAGATTATATTATGGTTTTACTGTGTTTTTACTTTATTCCGATGAACACAAAGATGTTTACTTTACTCTGATGGTCCATTTGAGTATTAGTAGACTGTACTTAATATCTGTTGATTCTTCTGCTAAACAGACATTTAACTGACTATAAGCAACTTTGCAAGTACATGTCAACTTACACTAACCCTAACCCCAACCTAACCGTCTACTTATAATGTAATGAGAACTAGTTGGCATGTAGATGCAATGTAACTTAAATCCAACAAACGGACCATCAAAATAAAGTGACACCAAAAAAAGTTAAAAACCTGTGACCATTGATTTCCATAGTGTTTGTTTTTCCTACTATGGAAGTCCATGGTTTTCAGCTTTCTTCAAAATATCCTCTTTGCCGTTCAACAGAAGAAAGAAACTCATAAAGCTTTGGAATAGTGAGTACATTTTCATTTTTGTGTGAACTAACCCTTAAAATAAAAGTCACGCAGAGTGATTCACCGCCATTCAAGGCCATTCAGATCCTTCCAGGTGGTTTGAGATCAGAGCCTGCGCCACCCGCTTCCCAGCGCGGCGTATTAAAACTAAAAACACTTTCACTCAGCCTGAGCAGGAAGTGGCCGGACACCCCGACTGACCGCAGGATCCTGGGTCGGATGGTGCCATGGAGATTTATCCCCAATGAGCTCTCAGGTTTTTCACAGGCCAAGGCGGCAGGATACACCATGGACGTACCTCCCTCCCCTCCCGCCGTTCTCTCTTTTATTATGAAGAAAAATAATAGGCTTAGGTCTTTCTATTCATATTTGCAGAGAGGCGGTGCCGATTGAAAAGAAGCATGTCCATTTAGGATTTTATAAGCAGGTCTGGCCAAGCCTGCCGCTAGAGCCCCTCAGATGTGGTTTTAAAAGAAATTTCATTGTGCAGAACTCAAGCTGGCTGAGGGCCTAAAAGAAAATCCAGAGCAAAGAGGGGAAAGCCAGAGTGCGGGAAATGGCAAAATTGGCCACAACGAGACAAAATGGACACTGTTTGGTTCAGCGACCCCTCCAAGAAAGCACCGCCACTTCGACCAATCAGCATTACACCCTACAAACTAACAAAAAAGGTAACCCTTGTCTTTCACAGAATGTGGTTTACCATCCAAACATGTGTTTTCTAACCCCAAACCAGCTCTGTTCTCCAAGCACACTCTGATGTAGTCCCCAAGACCAATGGAGTATCATTGGAGATGCATCCCTGTTGTGAGATTCCTGCCAAATTATATAATTTAGAATCTTACAATGTGCAAAATATTTCAATAAAAAGTGAATGGTGTCAAATACGAACACGGTTTAATCTAAAACAGTTGTACACCCTGTTGAAGCTGATGAAGGCAAGTTTGTCAAAAAGCAACGGTGCACATGAGTGCTGTTTTAATATACTAGCCATGACTTTTCACTTATTTTGAATGCCTTGGACTTTGTTTGCATAGCTAAACATCAGTGCTTTTATGCACTGGTTGCTGCATGTATCGCTGCAATTTGGCGCTAAAGTTAACATCGCATTTGGAAGTACTACCTACGCTAAAACCGACCCTATGAGGCTAACTAACATTATTAACAAAAGCAAATGTTAAATGTAAATGCATTTGCTGAATCAGCCATGTCTTTTTAATTTAGACCATGTTCCCATGTGGTATTGAGTCGGTGTGACCAGAAGGTTAATGCACTTTTATTTCATGCATTTCCTACTGAAGCAGAATTTTAAGTAGGGGCGGGATGTTATTTTTGAGCTTCTCTCATCTTTTACTTGCAGCAAACTAACGGCTGTAGGGGAATGGCTAAGCATATTTCACCCAAACTGTCATCAGAGAAGAACTGCCATTCCAGAGCGGAAGGTCATAATTTGATTAAAGATTACCAAAACAGCTTTTTTTAAAAGTGGATTAACTTGCCTGGATTAATTGTGCAATTTATGACTAACAATGTGCGCTAGCAGAATAAACAGTAAATTTTGAATTCATGCAGACTTTTATTTTTGTCAAAACACATTATTGTTTCCAAATCTCCTGTGATCACTTCCGTTTGCATTGATATTGCGCTATTTAGGCCTTTAATGTGTACGATCACACTGGTGTGATCAGTCCAAATCTACTGTCCAACGATGGCTCAATAATAAACAAGAGAAAGATATGTACATCTGAAAATGTGCTTTAGTCACATTAAATAAACCCTGTTTGACTTACTAAACCATTTATTCTGTTCTTCTACCAGTTAAACTTAAATTCATGTATTTCAGGAAAGGTTGATGAATTTACATGTTGTAAATCCAGCAGCTCTAATCTCTCCCCTGCAGCGCAGACTAACATGGCATATATGAAATAATATGATTACTATTGAGCTCTTTAAATGACATGTATTAAAAAAAAAAAAAAAAAAAAAAAAAATTGAAATATCACATTTCACAATATAATAATTATTATAAATAAATAAATATTATATTACAATTATTTGTTTGTCAATGTGTCCAGAAAAAGGGAAAAAATGACGAAAAAACAAATGCAGGACAGACAGAGGGAGTATTTTAAAATGACTACTCAAAGGGTTAAAAATCCACTGAACCGTTTTATAGAGTATATGAAATTGAAAAGTGCTTGTGCTTCTGTTCGAATAGCTGCAAAACTAAATACTAAATTCTTTTTGTGTTTGTTTTCAGTTTTTACACACGCTCAAAAATTGCATAGGTAGGAGTATTTTCTGGCTTTTTGCATGCATTTCACCACTAGCATCTACATGATTATTATATGCGTTCACAACTACTGTATCTCTAAAAGTGGTCAAAAGTGGACCAACCCAACAACCACAACCCACTTATTACACCTGTATTTAATATCGTCCACTTGTGACTGGATCTTCAAACATGTATCTTAATACAAAGTGTAAAAAAAAGTATGCTACCAGGTGAACTACAGAGCAAGTTTACCACACCAAAAACTGGTTGTGTAATGTAATATTGGCTGTTGCATTACGCTACATGGGATTTTTAAGATCATATAATACTGTGCACAAAAATAAGCCTTTAATAATAAAAAAAATGTGCAAATAGAAATAAAAAAGTAGTATTTTACTGACACAACTGTTCATTTCCCAACATGACTGCAAGGAATTGTATGTGCAGGCAAATTTTTGTAGAAGCTCCAATGAGCTTGAGTTACTCAAAACATTGCCAATGTTGCCAACAAGCGTTTTCTTCAACCCAGCAGCCCTTTGTCCTCCACTCAATTATCTCATTTCCGTGGTGTTGTTGGGGGGGAAGAGGGTGGTTTATAATAATCGCTTCCCTCTACTGTAATTTATATGCAATGAGGACTCCTCATGCCCGCGGCTACAATAAAGCTGCTGTGTGAAAAAGCGAGGTGTTTTGCAAACATTCGGGGAGTTGGCAACTTAAGTGGTAACGACAGATTGCTGTACTGCTACAAATCTAGGTGAAATCCCTCCGTACTGTTTACCTATGAGAGAAGCAGAAGCCTGCACATGAACAAAGTGAAATTAAAGGGCGAATATATTTATAGGTGGGTTCAAACAAGTCAAAAGTTCAGGCTGTTCGGGGTTCAATGCTACAGACTAATCATAATCAACAATAGCACTGACAATATATTTTAATGAATTAGTTTTTGTGTCATATAGTCTCATGTTATTAGTATTATATAATAGTCTATATAATACTTCTGTAAGTTTTATTTTTAGAATTATATGTATTTTGGAAAAGAAGAATGATTTGAAATTATCTTCCACAGAAAACACAAGAAAGAATAAAACGGCATGAAAGAAAATAATCAAAACAATAAATAAATCAATATATATATATATATAAATCAATATATATATATATATATAAATCAATATATATATATATATATATATATATATATATATATATATATATATATATATATATATATATATATATATATATATATAAATATTTATCTGGTGTTATTGTACAGAAAATGAATCAATTAATTAAAACAAACAAGCAAAAATAAATATATAACAAAAAATTTATAAAAACCAAATACTCTACTATCTTTATATATATATATATATGTGTGTGTGTGCGTGCGTGCGTGCGTGCGTATGTATGTATGTATGTATATATATATATATATAACAATTTAATTATAAATAATGAATATAAATATTTAATTTAGCTCTTTTTTCAGCTTATTCTGAATAAAGTAAAATTAAATTACATTAAATCAAAACAGAGGAGTCTTTATTTCAGCTTATTTGAATGAAATAAAATAAAACAATTAAATTAAAAGAGAGGAGTCTTTATTTCTTTATTTTAGCTCATTCTGAATAAAATAAAATAGCATTTAATTAAAACAGAGCCTATTCCTTTATTTAACTCATTGTGATTCAAATAAATTAAATAAAATTAACGTGTATTTAATTAAAACAGGGGAGTATTTATTTCTATATTTCAGCTAATTTGCAATAAAATAAAATAAAATAAAATAAAATAAAATAAAATTATATAAAAAAAATTTAATTAAATTAAATTAATTTGAATTAAATTGTATTTAATTAAAACATGTGAGTCTTTATTTCTGCTCAATTGGAATAAAATTAAATTAAATTAAATTAGATTGTTTTTAATTAAAACAAAGGAGTCTTAAATTTATTTCAGCTCATTTGGAATAAAATAAAATAAAACAAATTAAAAAAATATTTAAATAGTGGAGTCTACGTCTTTATTTCAGCTCATTTGAAATAAAATAAAACAAAATAAAATTGTATTTAATTAAATTGAATTAAATAAAAGTATTTAATTTAAAACAGAGGAGACTTTATTCTCTTTTTTCAGCTTATTTTAAATAAAATAAAATAAAATTGTATTTAATTAAAACTGAGGAGTCTATTTCTTTATTTCAGCTCATTTGGAAAAACAACTAAATTAAATTAAATAAAATTGTATTTAATTAAAACTGAGGAGTCTATTTCTTTATTTCAGCTCATTTGGAAAAACAACTAAATTAAATTAAATTAAATTAAATTGTATTTAATTAAAACAGAGAGGTCTATTTCTTTATTTCAGCTCATTTGGAATAAAATTAAATTAAATTAAATTAAAAATTTAATTAGAAACAAGATGTAATAACTGACACTGGCACAAAGGTAACTTTAACCTCATTTAAGACCCTTAAAAATTGAAAGATGTGAAAAGTGATTTGCTTTTGGAGTTTGATTTTCGAAACATTTGACAAAAGCCCGTCCAACCCTGTATGGAAACACACCCTGTACTACCAACCAAAAGATCTCGCCCACAAACACACACACCCCAGGTGTTCATACTCCCATTCATACTTGCATCCCATTTGGTAGAAATACATGACCTTTACACACCCACATGAACATACACACACACAGTTGGATGTATTGGCCCTTTAAAACCATCAGAATACAGTGAGACCCCCAGTCCAGAGCGGCTGGCTATAAATGGAATGTGATATTGGCAGGACGGCCCGTTGGCTCTGGGGCTTCATGTAACCAAACCCAATTAATGAAGAGTCCTCGTGGCACATGCCGCATACCCAGGGTAAAGATACAAACAAGAGGAGGAGAGAGGGGAACGAATGGAGGAAAGCCTGTCCTCAGGGCAGTGACAGAAACACCAGACTGTATTTTAATCATTTCAACTGCGCCATCACAACAGGCCAGCTACACCTACTGTTAACATCGAAATTAAGGAAAATTATGTGCTGGACAGAAATGTCTGGTTTTGTTTTAATACATTCAAAATATATATCTTCTATGGGGAGTTGTTTTATAAAATAACAAACTAAAAATAGGCATTATACAACGATATATGGCACTATATTACCAGATGATTCTAAAGAATCCATTATTATTATTATTATTATTATTATTATTATTATTGACTACGATTATTAATGGTGTACTACCATTACTCAATTTTATTTATTATTATTATTAAATATGATTTATTAGTTGTGTACAACCATTATTAAGCCAATTTTATTTTTTATTATTATTATTATTATTAAATAAGATTTATAAATTGTGTACTATTACCCTATTTTATTTATTATTGTTGTTATTATTATTATTAAATATAATTAATAATTGCGTACTACCATAAGGCAATTTTAATTATTATTATTATTATTATTATAAATAAGATTTATTAATTGTGTACTATTACCATATTTTATTTATTATCATTATTATTATTATTATTATTGTTGTTGTTGTTGTTGTTGTTGTTATTATTATTATTATTAATAAATATAATTTATGGTGTACTATTACCATATTTTATTTATTATCATTATTATTATTATTATTATTATTAATATTGTTGTTGTTGTTGTTGTTATTATTATTATTAATAATAAATATGATTTATTAATTGTGTACTATTACCCTATTTCATCTATTATTATTATTATTATTATTATTATTATTATTATTATTATTATTATTATTATTAATATTATTATTATTATTATTATTATTATTATATGATTTATTAATGTGTACTACTATTACTTGATATTATTTATTATTATTAAATAGAATTTATTGTGCACTGGTACCCATTTTTAATTATTATTGTTATTATTATTATTATTGTTGTTGTTGTTGTTGTTGTTATTATTATTAAATATGGTGTTTACTATTACTGAATTGTATTTAATATTATTATTATTAAATTATGTATTAATGGTGTACTAATATTACTCGATTTTTTTAATATTATTATTATTATTATTACTACATGATTTATTAATGGTGTACTACTATTACTCAATTTTATTTATTATTATTAATATTATTATCTACAATTTAATAATGGTGTACTACTATTACTTAAGTTTATTATTTTTATTATTATTATTATTATTATTATTATTTTCATCATCATCACTATGTTATGACAATAATTATTATTATAATAATATTACTATTAAATTGTATAGTATGAATAAAAATATGATGCATAAAAATACTAAATAATAAACTTTACCTTTGCTGTTACACAAAATAGAAATACATAATATTAAACCAAAGTGGCAGCATAATAACAACAAATGATTATTGAAAATAAAAATAATAACAATTATCTTTATTCTTCTTTTATTATTAATAGTAGCAGTACATGACACTAATATTATAAAAAATATTTATTTATTTATTCATTATTGGTGGCATTTTAAAAACGTTCTTTCGCTCTTATTTGTTTTTTAAATATTAAAAAAATTAAATAATTAAATACATTTATTTATTCATCTATACGAACTGCAATAGACAAGCAGAGGAGCAAAACATCTCCGCAATTAAACAGCCAGAAAACCACATA
>NC_079435.1:10569288-10576788 GCF_903798145.1 Danio aesculapii | reverse complement strand
TTTTAAAAGCAATATTATTATCACCTTGACTACAGGAAATGGTGACATCACATAATTAGTCTATACGCATTTACTCCATTTAAAGTATGGCGTTGTGTAATACATTTAAATTTATGTATTTAGTAGACACTTTTATTTACTGCTGAGACTCGAACCTGCAGCCTTTGAATCCCAAGTCTAACTCTCTAACCATAATGTCATGGATGCCCAAGTAATTTTCTGCTGTAATATAATTATGTCATAATATCAAATTAATCAGGTTGCACACTGGATGTGGCATGTCCCAACTGTACATTGTTTTCTGCTGATAAGCAACACAAATAGATGCCAAATGGCAGCGCCAGTGTGCGTACTCTCATAGAAAACAATGCTTACAAATCTAAAAGACATGGTGCACTCCATGGCATGACCTTTGACTCCCTTTAAACTAAACTTTTATTCGAATGAGTTGTAGTTTATCTGTGTATTTTACATCGGTTTAATTAATTACTTTGAAAGAGTCAATCTGGAGATGCTAACGTGTAGTATACAATCCTATTTTTTATTAATTCTAGACCTGTCACGATAAGGAATTTTTGTTGTGTGATATATTGTCACAGAAATTGTTACGATAAGCGATTGTCATTTTGAGATTATTTTATGCCACTGATTAAATCATGATTATATAACAGCGTAATAAAGCAAATAACCAATACCACATTTAAATACTTAGCATTATTAAGGTTATTTAGATTCTATAATTTGATTTTAAAAAGGTAAATGTCCTATTATATATACTATTAAATGTCCTATTAGGTAATTGTCCAATTATAAGCTTCGACACCGGTGAGGTAGAATGTAAATATCATTGTAAAATGGCTTTAACGTTATTTGTGATATTGTAAATATATATTGCAACGGCACAAATTATTGAGGTCATCTTCAAGTATTGGACGAGAAGTCGATATATTGATTATTGTGACAGGCCTAATTAATTAATCTAAATAGTGACTAATGCAATAACTTTGAGTTATATGACAAACGTCACTGGTTTAACTGGCCAACTTATACCTTATATTAAAGGAAGAGTTCACCCAAAAAGAAAAATTGTCATTATTTCCTCACCCTCCATTTCAGTTTCTTTCTTCTGTTGAACACATAAATGCTGGTACCCATTGATTTCCATAGTGGGTGGGGGGGGGGGTCGATGGGAATCAGCATTCTTCAAAATATCTTCTTTTGTGTTCAACAGAAGAAAGAAACTCATGAAGGAAAATAAATGATAAGGAAATCTTCATTTTTGGCTGAACTACAGTATCTCTTTAAGATCCAATTCAGTCCATCTGATCTCAAATTGATAAGACAGACCAAAACTAACTTGATTGGTTTGCTTTCTCAGTGTTAACACTTCAATGTGACCATTTTGTGGTCAACATTAATGATGGAAAAAAGGACCCCAAGATATTTTATCATCAACCAGATTAAAATGAAATCTATTAGGAGAAAAAAAACAGCTGTTCTCAACATATGATCTGATGTATGTTCAACAAATTTCTATACTTAAAAAAAGTAGAAACCGAATTTAATAATTTCCTAAAATCCCTTTTGTTAAATTTCAACCCACACATGCAGTTTATCACACACACATTGCCAGATTCCTTAAAGAATGCAAGAAATCCAAACCTGCTCTGTCAGATACAAGCTCGACTACGTCTCAATAAGACAGAAGGGTCAATCGCAACAACCCCAGATCTTCACTCTTTAATCACGTAAAGCCTTTGTCGCGCTGTTTAGCTTGAAGGTAGAACAATACCGCAGTTACGCACAAACCTCTCATATAAATGTGGCCTCCCCACATTGTTAGGGGAATTAGCTAGTTAACCTCAACACAACTGCTTTTCAATTTAGCATCAGCCAGCGAAAAAAAACCTCAGTCTGAGTCTCACACACACAATAATCCCCGGAGAACAAATGACTTCTCTCAACCCACGCATGACTAGGGAGCACTTCAACAAGCTCTTGAAAGTCGGCTCACACACACACACAGGACGGGCACCTCCCCACCGTTTGATACTTTTGAAGGAGTACTTTTGTGACTATTGTCCCGACTAAAGCAAACAAAACAACGGCTGTGTGCAAACAAGGCGGTGGAGAACGCAAACTTGCACGAGGCCTTTTGTTTTCCTGACTTTGTGCAGGCGATTTTAACTCAGAGATAATGGGATAGGAGGGGGAACAGGTCCAAGATCTAGTCCGACGAACAAGAAATCTGGCTTTTGTTTGACGAGGATTGAGAAAATTAGCCTAACCCTGAATGCTGAATGAAGGGTTGGGATTTAATTTGCCTGCATTAAACATCTCGATGGATCATAGAAGTGTAAATAAAGGCACTGCAACAATAATATTAATAATAATTATAATAATAATAATAATAAAAACATCCCTAAAAGTTTTGAATCAATGTTCAATCTTAGTATTAACACTGCATCAAGGTTGCACTAGGGCTGGGTTATAACTTTTTTTTTTTTAAATCCCAGATTATTTTACGATTTTTTTACGATTAGATTTACCATTTACAACTATACAAAAATATATATATTACCATAGATTGACGTTTTACAATTCGCCATGTTTGGAGTTGAAGGTTAATAACCTATATAACCTTATGATAATTATAATTAATTATAGTATATAAAAATGCTAAAGAAAAAAAAGCTGTCATTTAACGATCAAATTTAACAAGCTCTATTTAGAATTGCATAAAGGACTTTAATAATAATAATAATAATAATAATAACAACATAATCTACACCATTTTATACAATTACAGTGAAAGTAAATTCACACGATTGTTAAAAAGGTGACCTTTTTCAATATGATTTATTTTATTTGTTTTCTTTTTCATTGAACATGCATTCAGAGGTTTATTTTATTTTTATTTTGCGTTATATCAGTTCATATCAATTACTTGCGTTAGGCTAGTGGGTTGCATTTTATTGATTTGGTTTGCGTGGGGTCGCTAACCTGATTTCACAAGTAGGAGATGTTCCTGGATTAACATCTATGTTGATCCTGGAACACCATTCCTGGAACACCATTCCAAACATAAACAAGGATATGTTTACCGTTAATGTTATGTTTAGGCTTACGGTTGGGTTAATGCACTTTTTCAACTATTATTCCACTCTGATTTGGGGAATAATTTACAGTTATGGGTGGGTTTAGGGGTAGGGATTAGGTATAGATTACCTTTTCAAACAAAAATGATGTTCCAAGACAACATAAATGTTAATCCAGGATTGCATCATACTTGCCAAAATCACGTGGGATTGCTGCATCTGGTAGATAAGTTGAGTGTGCACTGAGCGTATTTTGAGCCCAGATGGGAGTGTCACGTTTTCACGGGTGAAAGCCGATTTTCATTCATTCATTCTTTCAAAAAAAAAAAACGATGTAAACTTCACACTCAAGTTAATCGATAAAACCAATTTATTGTCCAATAAGTAGGTAATGTGTATTTATATAGTGCATTTGTTGTGTATGGCCATACAGCCAAAGCGCTTCACTGTAATGGGGGGGGGGGGGGGGTCTCTCCACACCACCACCAGTATGCTGCATCCACTTGGATAATGCGACGGCAGCCACAGGACATAGGTGTCAGTGCGCTCACCACACAACAGGTATTGGTGGAGTGGAGAGACATTGACAGAGCCAATTCAGTGGGTGTGGATGATTGGGAGGCCATGATCGCTAAGGGCCAATAGGGGGAATTTGGCGAGGACACCAGGGTTACACCCCTTCTCTTTACGAGAACTGCCATGGGATTTTTTTTAATGACCACAGAGAGTCAGAACCTCAGTTTAAGATGGTTCTCACTGACAGTATAGTGTCCCCCTCACTTTACTGGGGCATTAGGACTCACGCAGCCCACAAGTTGTACGCCCCCTGCTGGCCTCACGAACACAACAGCAACCTACTTTTCCCATGTGGTCTCCCAATCCAGGGTACTGGCCATGCTAAGACCTGCTTAGCTTCAGTGAGCCCTAGGTTACATTATAAAAAGTGCAGGCTTCCACAGAATTCCTTCGTGTTGTCCCAACATAAATCAAAAGTGGATTGAACAAATTTAAGTGGATTAAACATAAACCCATTTAGTTGTCCCCAAAAAACCCTTAAGAGATGTGTTGTTTCTACTATTTTAAATAAGTAGTTTAAACAAGCAACAGTGTGTTTTGGAGTGTGTGTAGGTACACTCAAAAATAGTTTTGCTGCTTGTTAAGAGCTACTTATTTAAAATGAGCTGAAACAACACAAATCTTGAGATTTTTGTCATGGGGGCAACTGAATTGTTTTATATTTAATCCACTTAAGTTTGTAAAAACACTTAAGTTAACTTAATCGTTTTGTGTTCTTCACAATATGCAGAAATTGTGTGGAACCCAGCACTTTTTACAGTGTATAGAGTAAACGAACAAACAAAAAAAAAGGTCGTACTTCTTCAAGCAATTACAAATGGGATCCTTAATGCATGAGCAGCATGAGCACCATTTTCCATGGACGAGTGCCATCTTGGACACCTAAATATTAATCAAAGAGCAGGTATAAATATCAGGACGTGCCAGGCAAACCTGCCTAGAGTGTTCTGCTGGAATATGAATTGTGCCATTGACGTATGAGACAGATGCTTACTGAATGGAGCTTTCCAAAAGCTACAAAATCCTGCAAACTCCATGGTGCGCTTACACAAACCGAAGCCAATCGGAACATGTCTGATGAATTTGACTTTAGTGGCTTTTATATGTCACGTTTCTTAGCATTGAGAGTCATCTGTGATGGATTTTATGACTAAAAGTGAATTCAACGTCACATAAATTAGAAGTTCACAAAATTATTGTTTTCACAATAATAGTATATGTAACATACGTATCGTAGGCATGTGTAATAAATAATATTTGTTTGGTGCATTGGTTGTTTATCTAAATTTGATCAAACACTGTAAAAAAGGCTGGGTTCCACACAACTCCTTCATGCTGTCCCAACACAAAGAAATTAAGTTAACTGAACCGTTTTTACGAATTATTAAATTATTATTAAAATGATTTAAATTTTATTTTATTAAAAATTAATTTGTCCCAAAAAACCTCAAGAATTGTTGGAACTCATTATAAATAAGTAGTTTGAACAAGCAGCAAAAGTCTTTTTTTTTTTAGTATCTTTATCAGCAGTAGTTGCTGATCTGCTATTGGCTTGAGTAGGTGAATCCAGAGCTGAAAATGGCGGGAATCAAGACGAGAAAGGAAAATGACAACAGCCAATCAGAGTCAGAATAAAGGTTTTCAATAGGGCTGCCCAATATATCATTTCAGCAGCAATATCACAACGTGCACAAAATTTGCAAATAGTCACATCACAAGATATGCAATGTTGAGTCTGAATTATAGTTCACTAGGAGCTACAGAATTGCATTTAACTACTGTATTTATATCGAATTTATATGACTTATGAAAAAAAAAAAAGATTTTGTCTTGTTTCTAGTCCAAATATCTACAAGTATTTTTTTATTTACCACACTGGCAGATTATTTTACTTTTTTGGGGTTTTTTTTTTACGTAAAAGCTCGTAATTTTGACTGATTTCTTCTGAAGTTGAAAACAAAATGACTTTTTTTTTTCTTTTTTTTTATCTAAAAAATTTTATATTTGTTCAAGAAACAAGAAAGCAAGAAAAGCATTTTCTTGCAACCTGATTAATTTGTGCACCTGAATACTGTTAGACTGCCCAGACAACCATCAAAATAGTGCTATTCAAACTATTTTGGGAAACTGTGTTCATATCGCAATATTTATGGCAGAAAAATAAAATATATCACAATATCATTTTTTTGCAATATCGTGCAGCCCTAGTTTTCACTCATTCATAGTGTTCATACTGAATGTTTGCACCTTGACATACACTCAAAAAATAACGTTTGCTGTTTCTTCAACTACTTATTAAAAATGAGCCATAACAGCACAATTCTTGAAAAAAACTTAATTGCTTCATGTTCAATCCACTTAAATTTGTACAAATTAATAAGTTCACTTGATTCCGATTGTGTGGAACCCAGCTTTTTTTTTTTTTACAATGTTGTTTTTCTAGTCTGAATTCGATCTGAAATTTTTTTTTACCTGTTTCTTTTAACATCATTAAATAATGAAATGATTTTAACACATAGCTAATAAAAACAGCTAAGAAATAAATCTTAAGAAATATCATCAATCGCAATACTCAATAACATCACCGCCTATTTTTCCAGTATCGTGCAGCCCTAACATAAATAAATGCAGAAATAATTGACAGGCTTTCACTGTCTATTCACTAGAATAGATTCACAAGTTTTTGTCCAATAAAACTATCTAAGATAATTCTGTAATTCTACTATCTAGCAATAGCAAGTAGCAACGTGTGATTCATGTCTGTTATGCCAATAAAGACTTGTTTGTTCATTGGACATTCGTGAAAAACACTTTTTTTTCCCCAATCCTTTATTGAAGAAAGTCTTATGATGTTGTTTGTGTCAATAATATAGCTTGTAGCCTTAAGGACTGTTCTCAACAGGACTGAAACTGACAGCATCATTGACATATATATTAATGCATTTGGGGTCATATAATATGCTAACATGCTTATTTGAAAGTTTGTAGATTTAAAATATTCCTGTAAAGACATTTTGCTTCCCATTTCCAAATATCTCGCCAATTGCTTCCACCAGTATTTACGATTCTACACACAACCAGTCCACAACACATAGACAGCCAGTCAAAGGATTGAACGCATCTGCTAATTGCACATTTTAGAACAATGGTGAGCGATTAAAATTAGAAAACAAAACTTCTGTCAATAAAACAATTATAAATGAAATCCCAAGGCAGCTTTAAAGTTGTCTTGTAACCATTTACTGATTTATTAATCACTTTTGTCCTTCACTGAATCATTTTAAATGGTCTGAGAAATTGTTATAAATCGACAGCACAAATCCCATGTGCACTGTAAAAAAATATTTGAAGCTGTGTATAAAACTTAAGTATATTTGACAAAGAAATCCAAATCTTCAAAATAGGTTTAATTTAATGCGCTACACGCTGCTAATGTGAAAAACTACAATCCCATGATGCATTGAGAATCACATAATAGAAAAGACAAAAAAAAGTAACCAACCTATGGAAAAGGCCGGAGCTTTGGTGCTCACTGCAGTTTTTCAATGGGTGGAATTTTCTGCACAGCATCATGGGTAATGTAGTTTTTGTTCTCTAATACGTTATCTCTATACATTATCAAACATAATAAAAATAAAAGGTCACACTTTATTTTATAGCACAATTCCTGCTATTACCAAGTAAAAGCTACGACTTTTAGCTCAATAAAGTACTAATTTCCTGCTTATTAATAGCTAGTAAGGTGTAGTTGGGTTTAGGTATTGTGTAGGATTATAGGGATGAAGAATAAGATCACACTTTATAAATCCTAATAAACAGCCAATAT
>NC_079435.1:10559288-10564288 GCF_903798145.1 Danio aesculapii | reverse complement strand
TAGAGCAAAAATACAAATAAAAACAAACAAAATTTATGATTTTCTGGGGAGTCCAACAGTATTCGAGTAGAAATTGTATAGCTGGGGTTCTCAATCTCGGTCCTGGAGGTCCTGCAGATTTTAGCTCCAACCCCAATCAGACACACCTGGGCTAGCTAATCAAGCTTTTACCAGGCTTTCAGGAAACATCCTTGCAGGTGTGCCATCGTTCTCTTTTCAGACAAACCAGTTTTGAGTTTCTTTATTCTGTTGAACACAAAATATGATATTTTGAAGAAAGCAAAAAACCTGTAACCATTGACTTCTATAGTATTTGTTTTTCCTACTATGGAAGTCAATGGTTACTGGTTTCAAACATTCTTCAAAACATCTTTTTTTGTGTTTGACAGAAAAAAGTAAACTCAAAGGTTTGACACTACTTGAGAGTGAGTAAATAGCAAACAAATTTTCATTGCCATTCCTTTAAACGCTACAAATGTCATACTTTCTTGTCATATTTGCCCCGAATGCTGGCATAGTTCAACTGTCACAAACCAGTTTTGACTTTCTTTCTTCCGTTGAACACAAAATATTATATCTTGAAGACAGCTAAAAACCTGCAACCATTAATTTCCATAGTATTTGTTTTTCCTACTATGGAAGTCAATGGTCACCGGTTTTCAACATTCTTCAAAGAATCTTCTTTTGTGTTCGACAGAAAAAAGGAAACTCATGAAGGTTTGGAACCACTTGAGAGAGTAAATAGTAAACAATGTTTTATTGCTATCATTTTAAAAAGCTACAAATGTCTTATTTTCTTGTCATATTTTCCCCCAATGCTGCCGTCGTTCACTTGTCACAAACCTTTTTTTGGAATTTCTTTCTTTCGTTGAACACAAATATGATATTTTGAAGACAGCTAAAAGGAAACCTGTAACCATTGACTTCCATAGTATTTGTTTTTCAACCTATAGAAGTCAATGGTTACCGGTTTCTAACATTCTTAAAAAAATCTTTTTTGGTCGACAGAAAAAGGGAAACTCAAAGCTTTGTAACCACTTGAAAGCGAGTAAATAGTAAGTACATGTTCATTTATGGATGAACAACCCCTTTAAAAGCTACAAATGTCATATTCTCTTGTGATATTTCCCCCAATGCTGCCATCGTCCACTTGTCACAAATCTATTTTGAGTTTCTTTCTTCCTTTGAACACCAAATATGATATTTTGAAGAAAGCAAAAAACCTGTAACCATTGACTTCTATAGTATTTGTTTTTCCTACTATGGAAGTCAATAGTTACTGGTTTCTAACATTCTTCAAAATATCTTGTTTTGTGTTTGACAGAAAAAAGGAAACTCAAAGACTTAAAAACCACATGGGAGTGAGTACATGTTCATTTATGGGTGAACAACCTCTTTAAAAGCTACAAGTGTCATATTTTTATATTTGATAAGCCTCACAAACACATGTAAATACTAAACTTTCACTTGATTACAGTTAAACTTTGCGATGACTCCACAAATCACTTGTTTTGAACTGTAGCGCCTGGTCAGCTATAATCCCGACTCACATACTGCGATCTGACAATTGCAACAAATGTCGACAGCACTAAAAACGATATATAGTGCAGCCCTAGTTCCCCATCACCCCTCCTCATCCTCATCTACGCATAACAACCCCCTCTAATTCCCCTCACCATCCCTCGCTCGCCCTCCCCTTCTCTCTCTCTCCAGCGCTCACGAAACGAAGCCAAGACTCTTCATCTAGTAGGAGGCAGAAGGCTTTGAAGAGATCAAAGCCAAGGCCGCGAGCAGTTGTGCGCCCTGGGAATACGCCGCAGCTCTCTGCTCCACAGCCCCCTTTTTCCAGCGTCATGTCGGATTGCAGCTGGATTGCATTTTGCCAGTTTTCTTAATGCTCTCGGTTTTGACTTTGACATCACTGATCCCCCCCTCCCTCCTCCAAAACACACACACACACACACATATACATACACACCTTCAACACAAATGAGAAGACCGAAAAAACAAGGAGCGAAATCAAAGCGAATGGAGTTAAAGCAAAAAGAGTGAGAGATTGACAGGGTGATTTTTATTTTCACAACTCCGTAATTGGCCGGTTCAAAGGCGTGTGGAAAAAAAAGGAAGCATTTGTTTTCAATTCTGCGGCTGATATGAAAGGAGCGACAAAGTTTTACGAGTCCCCCCCCCCCAAAAAAATTAAAGACAGGCTCTTTCTCGCATTCAAAAGAACAGGGTGTTTTTTTATGGCTTAGACCACACAAAAAGAGCTGATAGGCAAAGCTCTTCCCCTTTCCCGTTCGCTTGCACACGTTTGACTGAAACATCGGAGGCAAAGGGGTCGGTTTGATGTGCAACACACACTGTTTTTGGGACAACTTAATTGTTTAATGTTCAATCCACTTAAATTTGTAAAAAAAAAAAAAAACACCATTAAGATAACCAAATTTCTTTATGTTTTTCTGCTGCATAAAACATATGCCGGAATAGTTGGTGGTTCATTCCGCTGTGGTTACCCCTTATAAATAAGGGACTAAGCCGAAGGAAAAGGAATGAATGAACTTCTTTATGTTTTCCCTGTACTGGGTTGCAGCTGGAAAGACATCCCCTGCATAAAACATATGCCGGAATAGTTGGTGGTTCATTACGCTGTGGTGACCCCTGATAAATAAGGAACTAAGCCGAAGGAAAATGAATGAATGCATGAATTTCTTTGTTTTCCCAGTACTGGGTTGCGGCTGGAAAGGCATCCACTGCATAAAACATATCCCGGAGTAGTTGGTGGTTCATTCTGCTGTGGTTACCCCTGACAAATAAGGGACTAAGCCGGACAAAAAAAGAATTAATAAATTTATGTTTTCCCAGTACTGGGTTGCGGCTGAAAGGGCATCCGCTGCATAAAACATATGCCGGAATAGTTGGTGGTTCTTTATGCTGTTGTGACCCCTGTAAAATAAGGGAGTAAGCCGAACAAAAATGAATGAATGAATTTATGTTTTCCCAGTACTGGGTTGTGGCTGGAAGCGCATCATCTGCATAAATCATATGCAGGAATACTTGGTGGTTCATTCTGCTTTGCTAACCCCTGATAAATAAGGGACTAAGCCAAATGAAAATGAATGAATGAATTTCTTTATGTTTTCCCATTACTGGGTTGCAGCTGGAAGGGCATCCGCTGCATAAAACATGCCAGAATAGTTGGTGGTTCATTCCACTGTGGTGACCCCTGATAAATAAGGGACTAAGACGAGGGGAAATGAATGAATGAATGAATGAATTTCTTTGTTTTCCCAGTACTGGGTTGTGGCTGGAAGGGCATCCACTGCATAAAACATGCCGGAATAGTTGGTGGTTCATTCCGCTGTGGTGACCCTTTATAAATAAGGGGCTAAGACGAAGGGAAATGAATGAATGACTGAATGAATGAATGAATGAATGAACTTCTTTGTTTTCCCAGTACTGGGTTGTGGCTGGAAGCGCATCATCTGCATAAATCATATGCAGGAATAGTTGGTGGTTCATTCTGCTTTGCTGACCCCTGATAAATAAGGGACTAAGCCAAATGAAAATGAATGAATGAATTTCTTTATGTTTTCCCAGTACTGGGTTGCGGCTGGAAGGGCATCCACTGCATAAAACAGGCCGGAATAGTTGGTGGTTCATTCCGCTGTGGTGACCCCTTATAAATAAGGGACTAAGACGAAGGGAAATGAATGAATGACTGAATGAATGAATGAATGAATGAATGAACTTCTTTGTTTTCCCAGTACTGGGTTGCGGCTGGAAGGGCATCCGCTGCATAAATCATATGCAGGAATAGTTGGTGGTTCATTCTGCTGTGGTTACCCCTGATAAATAACGGACTAAACTGAACAAAAATGTATTTCTTTATGTTGTCTCGAAACAAATCAACTGTGTGGAACCTGGCATTTTTTACAGTGCACGAAGAGAGAAAGAGAGAGAGAAACTGCATACATCTATTAAACAGCCTCGCTAATAAAGCCTGGTGGCAAGCCATCTTTTGTACTGTAACTCAGAGAAAGCCTTTACCAACTCCTACACCAGAGAGCATGAATATTTCAGTGGCGTCTGATCCACGGAGCATGTGAAGCTCCTTCACACACACACAAATACAGAGCAGCAAATAAATAAATAAATAAAAATAATGAGCTGCAGAAAAAAGTCGAACCTAGTGGCACAGAGCCTCTATTGATCGGTGAGAAGCAGCACAAATGAAGTTCAGAGAAGCATGCATGCACGCACGCAAACAAAATCAGTTTCAATCACTGTCAAAGTTCTCCTGAGATGGCGACGGTCTTGACAAAGCACTCTATTTGACTGTTTTGGTGTTTCTACAACGTAAAGAATCACTAATAACTTTGTAGTTTCTAACAGTTACACAACTAGCGTATAATGTAGCTTGTCGCTTTTCAAACAAACAACTGTAAAACGAGAAAAACATGGAGATTTTAGGTCAGTAGAGACTTCAAATGAGAATACACAAGTGTTAAAGGGATAGTTCACCCAAAACTGAAAACTCTTTTCAGGGTTTCTGCAGGTTTTAATCAAAGTCAAGACCCTTTTAAGACCATTATGAATGAAATTTTAGACTTATACAGGGCTAAACAATAAGAATTTTTTCTAATGGCCTGATTGAGCTGATTGATTTTTTTTGCTTGCCACAAAAAAAAAATCAAATGTTGTTATTTACTAGCCAAATATTTTAATGTTAAACTTAATTGTATATATATTTTTCAACATGTTTCTTTAAAAAAATTACAAGATTAACAAAAGAAACATTCTATTTATTTGCTACTTCTTTTTATTTATTATTATTATTATTATT
Source organism: Danio aesculapii (assembly GCF_903798145.1). Classification (NCBI taxonomy): domain Eukaryota; kingdom Metazoa; phylum Chordata; class Actinopteri; order Cypriniformes; family Danionidae; genus Danio; species Danio aesculapii. The sequence goes on along the minus strand of NC_079435.1, from coordinate 10,559,442 downwards.
ATTATTATTATTATTATTATTATTATTATTATTATTATGTCATCCTCTTCTTTTTCTTCCTCTTGTTGTTATTATTATTATTAGTATTATTATTATTATTGTCATCCTCTTCTTTTTCTTCCTCTTGTTGTTGTTATTATTATTATTATTATTA
>NC_079435.1:10466788-10554288 GCF_903798145.1 Danio aesculapii | reverse complement strand
TGAAACACGAAAAAAAAAAAGGAAAATTTTGAATAACAAACAAAAATCCATGATATTCCATGAGTTGGACAAAAAAAAAAAGTTATGTAACGATTAAAATACTATGATATTTCATAACCTGTCGGAAAATGTACGATTTTTAAAAGGAGGCGGGGCACCAAACCCTGCTCCTAAACCCAACCTTCATTGGGGGATGAGCAAACCTTAACCAATTTTATAAACAAGATTGTACAAATTCATACGAATTAGCCATTAAACCAAAAAAATCTAATTGCCATGAGATTGCATTGCATATTCCATGATTTGGACAAAAATAACGTAACTTCCATGATATTCTATGACCTGTGAGAATCCTGCTTGATGTTTAAAGTCATAATGTTTTAGTATACAGCAGTCAACATTTGAAGGGGATCAAAAAATGTTCACAATGTCTTAAAACTTTTCAAAAACAGCTATTCTTGTCTTAGGACAATTTTGAAAAACACTTTTAATCCATTCCAAATGTTGACTACTGTATTTGATTGCTGATTGACAAGTGGGGAATAAAGTGGCATGGAAAAATAATCAACTATCCATTGCAATAGACAAAACATGAAACAACACGAAAAAAAAAATCAAATGTTGACTACTGTATTTGAAAATCAATGATATTGGGAAAAAAATATAATATTCCAGAAATTCCATGACCTGTGGGAATGTGACCCCCCCAAAAAACTGAGACAAATGTACTAAGGGCTGCTGGGAAGTGTAGTTTCACGAAACGGTGCTATAAAAAGGGACAGAGCGGGAGCAGAAGATCCAGCTGTGTGAAATCTCTTTAGGTAAAGCCAGGGTTTGTGGGGGTTTGTGATTCCACGGCATGTCCACGCCGAGAGATCCGTCACATCCCACATCAAAGCAGGCCGAGTGTGAGTGTGTATCTTGGGTCGGTTCTTCCCAAGCTCCATTGCCAGAGGCCAATCAGGATGAGGGAGGAAGGGGAAAAAAAATGCACAAGGACAGAAGTTGCTGCTCCAGCACATGCATTACAGTAGCCGTTCATATGTATGGAAAGCATACTACCCATCAAAAACTGCCCTTAGGATAACACCACTGAGATGAAAGTATGAACGTTTTTTTCTATAAGTTGTACTGCAATCAGTATTACTTTATATTTATTTATTTAAATATTAACCTACTTTGAGTGTGTTAAAAACTACCATTAATTTAATTGTCGCATACATTAAAAACAAATCATTTGCAGCTTAAATGACTAAAGCAAATGTAGTCAATAACTCCATAACAAATCCAGAAATCACTTCCAAAAAATAAGTACTAAAACCATAACAAAATTGGCTTGTTGTTTAGCGCTACCCAATATACAGTGGTAAAATTTGGTTTAACCAATATTTGTTTACTCTTTGTGGAAGTCGAACACTAATTTCCCTTATTGTCATTTGATTTGTTGTGAAAAAGCATTCATATCGCCACATTCTGAAGAATGAGAACGTGTGAGAAAGAAAAATTAATTAATTTATAATTAAAATATAACACCACAAAGATATTTTTCCCAAACAAATCCAGGAATCACTTCCAAAATCAAAAGGAAAAGTACTAAAACCAACACAAAAATATCTTATTGTTCAGCACCACCTATTATACTGCAGTAAATTTTGATTTGACAAATATTTGTTCATTCTTTGTGCGAGTTGAATACTAATTTCCCTTTTTTTCATTTGATTTATAGTGAAAAAGCCTTCATATATCACCACATTCTGAGGAACGAGAACATGTGAGACAGAGGCATTAACTACATTATATGTAGGTCATCAAACATAACATATCAAAGATATTTTTTTATTTGTATTTATACCACTAAATAAAAAATCTGTAACTTCATTTAGACAGGTAAGCCAAATTGCTGATAAAAAATAAAAAAAACGTCAAAAAGTGTTCATATATTTGGTTGTGAATGCAGAATTGCTGCTAAAAACCGAAAAGTACACTGCGCAAACCCCTAAATTTGGTTGTTGTTCACCACCACTTATTATACTGGGGTAAATTTTGGTTTAACAAATATATGTTCACTCTTTGTGCAAGCTGAACACTAATTTCCCTTTTTGTTATTTGTTTTGTTGTCACATTCTGATAAATGAGAATGTGTGAGACAGAGGCATTAACTACATTATAAGTAGGTCGTCAAACATAACATCAAGGATATTTTTTTTTCATTTGTATTTACGATATACCACTAAATACTAAATTTGCAACTTCAATCAGACAGGCAGGCCAAATAGCTGATAAAAAACGTCTAAAAGTGCTCATATATTTGGTTGTGAATCCAAAAAAATATATAAATAAATAAACAAAGAGAAAAAAAAAATGCAGCTAAAACCAAAAACCGAGAAAAGTACAACATGCAAACCCCTAAATAGGGTTGTTATACTGGGGTCAGTTTTGGTTTAACAAATATTTGTTCACTCTTTGTGCGGTGTTGAACACTAATTTCCCTTTTTGTTTCGTTTTGAAAAAGCCTTTATATTGCCACATTCTGAAGAATGAGGACGTGAGATAGATAAACGTCAAATATAACATCTCACAGATTTTTTTGATTTATATTTATCCTAAAAATTCTATTGTGAAATGATAAGTCTGTAACTTCATTTAGACAGGTAAGACAAATTGCTGATTAAAAAAAATCGTCAGAAAGTGTTTATATGTTTGGTTGTGAATCCTGAATCGCTGCTAAAACCGAAAAGTACACTACGCAAACCCCTACATTTGGCTGTTGTTCACCAGCACCTATTATTCTGAGGTTGAACAAACATGTTTACTCTTTGTTTGAATAAGCCACTCATTCCCCTTCTGATATTTGTTTTGTTTTTGAAAAAGTATCCGTATTGCCACACACTGAAGAATTTGTGAACATTCAGACAAAGTAACTCATAGGTCGAAGGTCAAAAACGTAACATTCTCAAAGACTTTTAAGTGAGATGAAACTTGTGCTCCAACTTTGCAATAATCCAATTTAAGACGAAGAAATGAAAAGAAAGGGGATGGAGAACAGATTATACAATTCATTGAAATCCAGGACCCCCATCACCCCATTCAACTGATTAAAAGGGGGCCGAGATAAGCGGAACTGCTTGAAACGTCCCTGGCGCGAGGGGAAATCATTTCAAAAGGAGGAAATGCCTAGGTTTGTCTTAATTCCCAATTCGCCATTTCATATGAATGTTAAAATATTACGACTTCAAAGCCGCAGGCGCCAGAGACAATGCAGCCCCAGTGTTTACCTGGAAACATTATCTGCTGACCCCAAGTTAGTCATCTCAAAGGAACACTGGATGCCATTTCCAGATGTCCTTCATCAGATTAGAGCAACATGTAAAGCCTTTCACGGATCACTAAGCACCATGATGCCAATTGGAAAACACTGTACGTACAACAAGAGTTTCAGCAGGTAGAAACACCACAACTGACAAAAAGAAATATAAAAATATGCTGACCACCAAAAAAATGTTTCATGACTGGGTGGGAGTTCAGGCACTGGAATGTCATGGCCAATGGAAATCAATCCAAACTTCAGGGGAATGAAAAAAGGGGGGAGGAAGAAGGAGAAGGGGAAAAAAAAGAAAAGATGATGCCTTTGATCTCGCTGAAAACCGATCCCAGACCTTGGAGATACGGTGTCCGAATATTTGAGCCACCGCAACGTTGAGGAAAGGAGGAGGTTGAGGAAATGGATCTGGCATGATTGCGGTTTTATTGTACACCAACTTAAAATATAGAAGAGAAAGTGAAATTCAGGTAGGTTGCACTTTCTGCAACACCACTGCAAAATCATAGTAAACATGATCACAATGGGAAAAAAAGTATGCTATTATTTGTGGATTATGCGAATGACAATGAATCCATCTTGCTGACCCAAAGACGTTTCTCAGTAAACACCTCAAAGGTAAAAATACAAGTAGACAATAAAAAACAAAGCACGATCAATTTATCCCGAATGCTTTGATCGGGTCAACTGCAGCATCATCTTGTGTTTGGTTTCCGCCAAAAACCCAGCAACTATAATCGCACGGCCGCAGACTGATAAAGGAGCTGAATTCGGAGCTGTGCAAACAATGGATGAGATGAGCTCAGCGGAGAAAACCCTCTCTCTCGTCGGGCTCACAGACTGCCCGCAGCGGCCATCTCTTCCAGGCACCAGTCAACTGCCAAACAGGGAGTCTTAACCACACAAAAACTACCAAACAGGATTAGGGTGGACAGCTGCTAGCGTGTCCACCATATTTTTTTTTAAACCCACCCCCCTCTCTCATCCTTCCAGAAGTTCAATACATCCATGCACAAAAACAATCACAGGAATATAGCTTTTAAGAAAAATTACGTAGATAGATTTGGGTCACACGATAAGTCACGCTATAACCTTGAGCTGCACGCTGTGACGATGACATAAAGTGGTGTAAATAATGGACAGCGAGGGATGGGGATTTTTGAAGACTCACCGTTCTGGGAATGGGAGGCGAGAGAGAGCCGTTGTTCATGTAGGGTTCATTATTCATGTTGGTCATCATGATGTATCCGGGATAACTGGGGTACGCGTGGCCTTTGCTGTACAAGTCTTGGAGTTTGCCTGTTAGGATTAACCAAGATTTATTAATAAAATGTAAGAAAAAACTTTTCCATTCAATAAAATAAAAAAAAGTTAGCGATATTCTTGAAACTTAAAGGGATAGTTCACACAGAAATTTCGATTGTGTGCTCATTTAGTCAGGATTCACTTGTCACAAACCTGTTTGAGTCTATTGAACACAATGTAAGCTATTTTAAAAAGAAATGCATTGTTAAAAAGGAATTACATTAACTTAGTTGTTACAAATTTAAGTTGATTGAACATAAAACAATTAAGTTGTCCCAAAAAAACCCTTAAGAATTGTGTTGTTTTAGTTAATTTTAAATAAGCAGTTTGAACAAACAGCAAACATCATTTTTTGAGTGTGTATCCATTGACTTCATAGTATTTGCTTCTACTACTATGGAAGTCAATGGATCTGACATTTTTCAAAATATCTTCTTGTGTGTTCAACAGAAAAAGGAAGCTCATAAAGTTGTGGAACTACTTTATGCCAAGTAAAATTTCATTTTTGAATGAACTATCTCTTTAATTACTAAAATAAATCTGAAAAAATGCAAGAAATGCGAGCTAAACAGGAAACCTGTGGTATTTAAAACAGGGGAGTTGTTTGGAAGCCACTCAAGTGTTTCGCTGAAAATTTGCATCCTAATTCACAGCAAGTGGAGAACAAAGGGAGAAAGACAATCAAGTCACTTCACTGTGACCCCAGCGCCCCGCTCGGCATTAAAAAAAAAGAGAGAGACCCGGGTGCAAACAGAGATCAAATGAACTCCGGGCCATCACAGCAACATGCTGCTCTTGACAATAGCGTCTCAGACGGTGTGTTTGGAGGCCAGCGTGTCAGAGGAAGATGGGGCACTTCCCTGGCACGTGTCAGTACGTGTCGACACCAAACAGACTACTGTGGGCTGTGAAATTCCCTTTGCAAGGCTATTATGATGAGCAAATCAAAATGCACAGCTGAAATAACTATTACGTACGTGCATTTGAATTACGAAGATACGTGAAGTGCATTTAAAAGAAGAAGAAACGCTTAAATTGGTGTTTCAGCATGATAAATATGATGTGGTCAAATAGAATAAACTAAATGGTTCAGTCACTTAAAGTATTCTGTTTAACACAAAGCAAGTTGTTTTGAAAAGAACTGCATGCATTCTCTTACATAGTATTTGCTTTTCCTACTATGGAAGCCAGAGGTTCGAACGGTTTTGCAAAATATATATTTTTTGTGTTCAACAAAATGCACAAAATGAATCAAAATGCACAGCTGAAATAACGATTAAAACGTCTGTGCATTTCAATTAAGAAAATACATAAAGTGGACTTGAATTGCAATGCTTTTGAATTTAGAAGAAAACATATGAATAGCTTTCTTTACAAGTGTACCATAATAAACGTGATGTAGTAAAACAGAAAAAAACAAAACGCTTTAATTTAATTGGTTGATTTTGTTGAACACAAAGAAAGTTGTTATGAATAGAACTGCGTCCATTGACTTCCATAGTATTTGTTTTTCCTTTTACATAAGTCAATGGTTCTAACAGTTTTCAAAATATATTCTTTTGTGTTCAACAGGAAAAAAGGAAACTTTATAAATGCTCAATGAACAAAATGCACTACTAAAATGACGTAGAAATTAAAAAATATATGCATAAAGTGGATTTGAATTGCAATGTATTTGAATTAAGAAGAAAAACACATGAATTGGTGTCTTCACAAGTGTACCATAATAAACATGATGTGGTCAAATAGAAAAAACGAAATGCTTTAATTTATTCTGTTAAACACAAAGCAAGTTGTTTTGAAAAGATCTGCATCCATTGACTTCCATAGTATGTTTTTCCTATTATTCAGTTTTTCCTATTATCCATAAAAACGCACAACTGAAAGGATGTAGAAATTAAAAAGAAATTACATAAAGTGGATTTGAATTGCAATGCATGTGAATTAAGAAAAACACACATGAGTTGGTGTCTTCACAAGTGTATCATAATACACATGATGTGGTCAAATAGAAAAAAACTAAATGCTTAAATTTATTCTGTTGAACACAGAGTAATTTGTTTTGAAAAGAACTGCATCTATTGACCTTAATAGTATTTGCTTTTCCTACTATGGAAGCCAGTGGTTCGAACAGTTTTGCAAAATATATTCTTTGTGTTCAACAAAATGCACAAAATGAATCAAAATGCACAGCTAAAATAACTATTAAAACATATGTGCATTTGAATATTAGAAAATATATCAAGTGGATTTGAATTGCAATGCATTTGAATTAAGAAGAACACACATGAATTGCTTTCTTCACATGTGTTATATGTGAAGCAGAATAGACATGTACTATAATAGACATGATGTGGTGAAATAGAAACAAAATGATTCAGTGAATTAAAGTATTAATCATCTTGCCTGATTTATTTAGATTTTTTTTTAATGTTGTCCTCAAGCTATAACACTTACCATCATCCGGATGGTCCCTGTGCTTCTCATGGTAAGAGTCTGGTGTTATTTGGGACTGTCTAGCTGCCTGTTCAAAATGCAGGAGAAATATGTTAACAGATTGCCTTCAAGACAAACCATGATTTTCTCACAAAATAAAGAAGGCATCCATAAGGAAAAGATAACTAAAGGTTCATTTACACATTGATTAACTCAGTCATTTTCTGACCACAAATGCGGTGCATCTCCAGGATGGAAAAAAAAGAAAGGCTTCGATACTATTCTCGTTCGCTGCGAATTATGAATCAGAAGTGCCGGGAAATAAACTCCATTTGGAGTTCAGCTCCCTCTGGGTGCCTTCCAGCAGAGCCAGGGATCTGCACTGCTTTCCCAATTAACATTCAGCCCATCAGTTTGTTCTTTCTCATGTCAACCTGCAACCCCGCGTGCTGTTGATGCCAGGAGGAAATACATTTCATTAATAAAGCCAAGCATCAGTTCATTTTACTTAAACCTACCAAGCAGAAAAAGATGATAATACACTGAAATGAAAATTACACCAGCACAGAAATCTGACAGCTGCTTCACGAAACGTTTCCTTTGAATACATGTTTATTTTGTGTTAAACTGCAATATGTGATGCATTTAGTTATTTAAGGAGAGCCTAATCGCTTTGTTGCAATCATAAATGTGATGTGCTGGTTTTAACACAGTCAAAAAAAAAATTGACTACATTAATAAAGCATTGCAGTTTCATAAAAGAATAAAACAAAATCAATAAAAGGTATATATATATATATATATATATATATATATATATATATATATATATATATATATATATATATATATATATATATATAAATAAATCCAGAAATATTACAATTATTAATTGTAGTAATCCTTATTATGCTGCATATGATGTCATGTACACCCTATACAGATGGTAGACATTCTTAGATAATTATTTATAATAAATAATCCAAACTAAATGATTAATATGGAATGGAAATTAGAATAAAAATGCTAAAATGTATTGTATTGTGGTTGTTATTAGTAGTATTATTGCAATGTTTATTTTCAATTTATTTAATAGCTCTTCAGTAAATTGACTAAACACAAACATTTCAAATATATAAAATAATAAAAAGCTAAGGTTTATGATTACTAAAGAAAATAACAAAAATCACCAACACCTTTAAAATTAAACAACGATCGTGTGTTAAGAAATAGCAAAACACTATGCTAAATACACTCCTGTAAAACATAAAAAGCTGTCATTTCTGTGATCAATAAAGGAAATACTGATCAAAGATGCCTTTTTTTTCTCTCACGTAAATAAAGACCAGGTCCAAATGAGTTTGTTGACTTTAACACGTGTAGCACTGCCATTTAAACCATCCTCACACACACTCTAACGGAACACAGGTTAATAAAGCATCAACATGGCTCTCAATTCTGAAGACAAATCGTAACTCCTGAACAGCGGGATGACTGAAGTTTTGACCGGGGTTAAGCAGGAGCTTCACGTGCGTTTGGAGGTGTGCTACTCACGTCGTGACTGTTACTGTTGGGACTGATTTCGGTCTCGTTGACCAGAGATGACTTGATCTCCGCTAAGTCTCCCTCCTCCTCGGAGTGGCTGATCTCCGCGAAGATTTGCTCCTTGTGCGGGTCTCCCTCGTCTTTGAACGGGATCATTTCATCGGTGGCGCAGAGCTCCGGGTCCCCGCCGCCTCCTCCACCTGACAACTGCGGCATTTCTCGGGTGAATGAAAGTCCTCCTCACCCTACAAACGCCCGGGACGCAAACGCGTGCAATTAAAAATAAAAACCCCGTATATTTGTTTTGTTTCTGGTCAGCTCGCGCACTCCGAACACGCGCGCGTGAGTGTGTTTGGTTTACGAGAGCGCGCGTCCGGTGAAACTCTCGGGAATCCAGAGGAAGAAAAATAGCGGGTTTTGGAAAAAGTTAAAATACGAATCCTTTGGTGTTTTAAAAAAAGGCAAAAAGTTGGAACTTAAAGTTCAGAACGCAGGACAGTTTCGCTTGTTTCAAAATAAAAGCAACAACAAAAAAAGAAGTGCTGGAGTTCAGATGGTGTGTGTCATTCCCGTTTGGTTTGTTGGGTAAAAAATGTGTCCCTCTTCAAAAATAAGCTCAGCAGAGACTGAGAGTAATGTTGGGTTGGAGAGAGTGTAGTGCTGTACTCCTCCCCCTGATCTCTGACTGACTACAGAGATGAAAGGGAAGCCGCCGCTTTGATTGACACCTCACGCACGCGCGCGCACGCACATATACATCGACTGACGCTCCTGAGGAAAGTGAAGGAGAATTTTATACATTTCTTCCACCAAATGGACAGAGAGCGTTGGAAATGTGGAGGTAGAAAACGCCGAATCTGTTCTTTGAGTCATTTTGAGGCAGTTCGGAACGAAAGGTGACGTCTGTTTAACCAATTAAAAAAGAGGAACTGGAGCGTAACATAAATATATGGGATTTACAGCATACATCTGAAGTGGTTCATATGAACATGTTAATGAACAGAACTACTTTCGTCTAAATTATTATTATTATTATTATTATTATTTATATATACTACAGTTTTTTATTATGTGTATAAATCCCGACTAATCAAATGAGAGTTGAAACAATTTTCCACTCGATCCAAAAAATTGCACAACATTGTTTTAATTCACATTTTTGCGTTTATCATTTAATATATTGCTTTATGTTTTATTTACTTTTTCAGGTGAATCGATTCAAATAAAGGGTGGAAATGGTGAAAGTGCATGGCGTAATTGTTATATACATAATATAAAATTAATAATTATTATTATTTGATTACCACCACAATAAAGGCAATGTATAAATTATGCTTGGTCATTTTGCCAGTAGTACACAGAATAGCCAAATAAATTCGTGGAGGAAAAATATCAGATTTACAAAATTCTAAAATATGAGAAACAAAATCAGGCAGTGCACAATTTGTACTAATCGGTATTTTGATTTTGTTTATTTGATATATAAAAAACAGGGACTAAAACTCTACTAAAATATTATGCAACGAAAAAAACACCTACTGTACATATATGAGCTTAAATCTCTGATCTGCATTACGTTGCAAAGGCTGTCATCAAAGATGCAGGATGTGAATGCAGGAATCGTGTTGAATGCAGCTGTATAATGGAGGACGAGATTCATGAATTGAAAAGATCATGAATGTTGTTGTTTTTTTTATCATAGTCATCTTATTAAATCCATTTTCTCATGCATATTGCTAGATTTAATGAATGCTTGAAGTTGACCTGAATGCTTCTTTGTTCTCAAGGTAAGCTAAATTTAAATGTGTAAGGTAATTAGGCTTATTTATAAAAACAAACACTGCATAATCACAAAATGTCTGATTTATCACGTTTTAGAGCTTATGAAATTTGCGTCACATTATTTTAATTTCACACTAATAACATTAGACAAAAACAAACTACAGAAATATAAAAACATTAAATAAATATATAGCTAAATAATGTATATTTTGCTTAATATACTAAAATTTGACTGCTGAATTGCAACTGGGAATTCCCACTGAATGCATTAAAAACCTGAATCGTATTATTATTATTAATTGCAAATCCAAATTAGATTAATTTCACCATTTAATTCAAATTATCATATTAAACATTTATGATTTTTTTTTATTTTATGATAGCAGCTACAAAACGCGCTCGCATGATTTAAATACACAGAACCAGATAAATAGAAGGAGCCCTCCCTCGGTGTAGCAGAAAACAAGAAGGGGGAAGAAAAACATTGGGAAGTGTTTCTGCGGCTTGCGTGAGAATAAGTTTGGAGTAGGAGGCAGATCTTTATAAAGCAGGCGGAGGTGGGGTCAGTGGGCGGAGCCGTGGCTGCCTTTGATCTGGCGGCGGCGGCCTCTTTTATCCCCAGTCTTTGTATGCCCATATATGGCGCGAGCATGGAGACGGGCCAACATTTCCACGCGCGCCTTCATCCCAGCTGAGAGGGAAAGCGACGGTTCTCTTCCGGGTAAAGGAGACACAGCGAGAAAGATCAAAGGCTTTGCATTTGGAACCCGAATGTGGATTCAGGAGAGGGAGAGAGAGGAAAAGCAAGAGGGAGAGAGAGAGAGACGGGACTGGCCGCATTCCAGAGTGTAGCGGAAAACTGAGCCTCACACACACACACACACACACTCACTCACTCACTCACTGAGACTGGCTCCTGGGATAACAATCGGACCTTTCAATTTTAAAACGAAATGTATGCATGGCAGGACAGATGTGTTGTTATTGTAAACTGCGAGGATTTATTTTAATGCGCGGTTATTTAAATGCAAGGCTCCTTATGAAACGCATTAAGGCCTGCAAAGCTCACGAGCCGGCAAAACATTTATTATTTTAAAATAACAGATTCTGGACAATTATTAAAAGCCTCTGCGCTCTCAAGACTTTTAATTTAGATCAGTAAATGAAATGCGTAAATAAAAATAGACACTGTGTAGCAGGAAATAAAGGCATCAGAAACATGCTAAGATTAGCAAATCTCTACAAAGTAATTCTATACATTTCTGATCAAATGTTTAGAACTGAATGTGCGCTGAATAAAAATCATTAATGTAAAAAAAAACAACCTGTGAAGAAAAAAAAAAAGGCAAGTTGTGGTTAGAAAACAAACACACGAATACACTTAATGGTTCATCTGAAAGGCTTACCTTTTCATAAAATGGTGGATTATTTTAATGCATTATTGTAAGTTTGACTCGTTTTTAAATTGCACCATCTCAGTCATTTAAAAGACTAGACATTAGGAGGATTTTACCAAGACATCAAATCTATAAATTATGCTTTTAATAGGAAAAACTGTAGCCATGCATTTGATGCAGAAGCTATTATTGTTATCAACACTGGCAAGAAATTCACTGGAACATTGATATTGTTTCCAGAGAGCACTGATGCATACCATTTAAAGTGATGGTTCGACTAAACACGAAAAAGTCTGTCATTTATGTCTGTTGAGTAAAGTCTAATGTTTACTCCTCATTCTCTTGTCACAAAACTGTTTGAGTTTTTATTTTCTGTTGAACATAAGTTTATAATAGTTCGGGGTGATTGGATCGAACCAGCTCCTTCTCGTGAAACGCTGATGATCGTCAAAATAATACGTTTCTAAACGCTCATGATCATATTTTTCTTAATGATTGAGGCTTTGTAAAAAATTTCATTTGCCTGGCTTTTGTTATTCTCTTCAATTCAGTAATGCTTTGTTTCTGTCATCTTCCTTGTATTCAATAAAAAACTAAGGCATTTACCTGCCTCATGGCCGTGACTTGTCTCCGTTTCTTCGAAAGATGTTTTAAACCGGAAGAACAAATTTGCTCTGAACAACATAAAAATAACCAATTTTAACCCGATAGTTAAATATATGTGTCATAATAGTGCTTTTGGCAACGTGGTGTCACACATATAGCTATTTAAACGTCTTTAAAATGTGTTTTAGGCTTTTATAAAGGGAAAGTTCGACTAAAACTGAAAAGTCTGTCATCATCCTTTTCTTGTCACAAACCTGTTTGAGTTTATTTCTTCTGGTCAATGTAAAGAAAGTTCATAATAGTGTGCTGTGATTGGATCAAACCAGCTTTCTCATGAATTATTGCACAGAAATGCTGAAAATCTGATGACGCCATCATGTATGGGCAGTGACTATTCACCACTCAGAAATGGCACGTTTACCTCATGGCCAAGCCAAGACGTTTCTTCGAAATTTCTTTTTAAACCGGAAGAATAAATTTGCTCTAAACAACACCAAAATAACATTTTTTCACTCTATACTGAAATCTATGTGTCCTATTAATTTTTTTTAGCAACATGCCACAAAAATGTGTTTTAGGTTGTCAAGACCCTTTAAAGGGATAGTTCCACTTAAACCAAAAATATGTCATCGTTTACTCATCATTCTCTTGTCGCAAACCTGTTGAGTTTCTTCCTTCTGTTAAGCATATTTTTATGTTATTTTGATAAAATTTGGAAACCTATAGTAGGGGAGAGTGGGGACAGTTGCAACACCTTTTGCATTTCCTACAGTTTCTTAGAGACAGCTTTTTGTGGAAACCCAAAATTTTAATATAATAAACCCACATCTATCAGACACCCACCCACAGTGTTATACTATGTGTACATAAAATAATATATGCAGAATTTAAACTTGAACATACAAAGTCAAACACTGCAACTGACCCTGAGCATGAGGACGGCATAAAATGTAATAATAATAAAAATTCCAAAACATCAGGATGGATTTTATTTTTGACAAACAGACTAAATGTAAATTGGTTAAAATGTTAAATTAGATAAATTGGCCATAGACATACAGACTATTAAAAGAACAAGCAACAACCGCGTTTTGGTCAATTATCAGGCCAACAAATAATCTGACCAAAATATTTTTACTGATAATCAAGACTGAACCTTTGCTAAAATACGTCTTTAAACTTTGAAATGAATTAATTAACCAAATAATTCATTCTTTGAAATTAAAATACACTGAAACTGTCATAAAATTAAAATTGTACATTGTTAATATGGCAAGCTTTTAAATGAATAGGGGACAACTCTGACAACCATGATTAAACTTTCTATGCTAGGTAGATACAATAGCTTTAACACTTGATTGCTATACCTATTTGAAGCTAAGAAAACTGTGATTTAAATTACGCAAATGAATAATGTTTCATAACACCAAATTAAACAGTATAAGTAATTTGACCTCAAAATGAGTTTTATACAATAACAGGTTTCAAACTGGATTCCTGGAGGGCTACCGCTCTGCAGTTTTGCTCCAGCCATAATCAAACAGCCAATCCAACTAATCAAGGTGTTCAAGACTACTAGAGACTATTAAGCAGGTGTGAGTTGGAGGTGGTTGGAGCTAAACAATCCAGAGCTGCAGCCCTCCAGGAATTGAGTTTGAGACCACTGTACTGACAGAATGGTCACATATGGCTGATTTCGTTCAGATTAAAGGAGGGTCTAACTAAGAATATGAAGTATGAATATCATCACTAGCTCATTCCTGAATGGATGAATAAGTCTTGTTGCAACTGCCCCACGTTGCAACCGTCCCCACTCTCCCCTATTTGTTTATCCTACCATGGAAGCCAATGGTTTTAATGTTGTTGTTTTGTTTTTAAATAACATGGTCTTAAATTATTTGTATGGAAAACCACCTCAACAACCAGAATAAAATCGAATTCACCTCATCCCCCAACATGATGATATCTGACCTGATTGTAAGGACAGGGACGTATAACGATTCACAATTCAGTGAGACTTCAAAGCAAAATGCACACTGCTTATGCATCATTTAAGAGCTGAGAATTGCATCATCGCTGGACCTTAGACTGTCAGCAAACATAAATGAACACAAACACCTAAACTATGTTGTAAAAAAGCAGCGAATGCACAGCTCTTGTCTGGAATTTTTCTTTTTTTTACAGTAAGAAGGCACAATAATTGCCTTTTTTCTTCAAAAAAAAAATAGTGAAAGAAGAAGATCATTTGCATTTCTGTCTTAATGAGTTTGCAGAAGTGACCCCTCTGGATCAAACATGAAAAGGAAAGCGTCCTGCTGTGTCCTGACCTGAATTTAGTTGTCTCTCACTCTTCTACTGCATATTGAATGCTATATAACCTTGAAGGACCAGGAATGTATCCATAACACAGCATAATTTATCAGAGCGCTGCTAATCTGGGCGAGAATTAGAGTGTTGGGTTCTGAAGAGAAATCCAGAAACGACTGCCTTCTTGCTGTGACGCTCATGCATGCATTGCTATTGATCAGGAAACGTGGATTAATAATTCGGTTTAACTGTTAATCTGAGGATGAAAACGGCCTACATGGTGGAAGTAACTAAATTAGCTCAATTTGGTGTTTTAATTAATGGTATCAACATGGTATGATTTTTATAAAAGTATTTAATCGCATCATTTCATCTGTTGTCTTTCATTGAGTTCAACAGTAAAGGGCTTTTTTCTTTAATCATAAGATATATACTCAGTGGCCACTTTATTAGGTACATTACCTTTTCATATTTCTTTATGAATTTCTGGATGGAAGGGGGAAAAATCTGTTCAACTGCTTTTGCAACCTAGGCTCATTGGAAATATGTGCCCAGGGCTACATTTTGAGAACCAAGAAATATGTATGAAATATGTCGTCTTACAGTTGTTGTTTTCACAAATCCACTAGAGGCCATCTCAAATACGTTACTGCGGCACGTTTTCTCATTGGCGCCATTTCTTGTAAATCCACAAGAGGCTGCTTTGTACATTTCTACCCATCTCTCAATGTCTTTCTAGCGCATGTCTGTGAGACAGTCAACTTGTTGTTGTGCATTATATATCAGTTTGATATCAACTGACCAATCTGCCACCTTTAAACCCAACCAATAGTGTTTTCAAAGGCTATCTAGAAGTGAAAAGCCACCGCAGCCACATGCTTTTACCATAGTATCACATTGCTCTTTGTTTTGGGTTTCGTTTAACTGGATTTCTGGAACCGTCCTTCGACAGACTCAGCCTTGGTCCACTCTACCACCCAAGTCTGGTGCAGCTTATTCTGAGCTACCGAGCAAACCAGTCCCACCAGAAAAGTCATCAGTACAGTGGGATCACCCCCTTGTGTTCGTTTTACACACAAAATGCAGCCATATGTACCGGGAAGCACATATTTCTCGGTTCTCAGAAATGTATCCCTGGGCACATTTCCCAATGAACCTGCGTTAGGCTTTTAACTTAAGTATCTAATCAATCACATAACAGCAGGTCAATGCATTTAGGCATGTTGATGTGATCAAAACTTCAGCTGAAGTTCAATCTGAACAGTCTGTTTTCCATCCTAAAATGAATTATCTGAAAGTTCTCCAAAAAAAAAATCCCAAGTGAGAATTAAGTGCTTTTCCCATCAAGTTGTTAGAGCGGCCCACAGAAGTATTGGTAACTTTGCAACCAACAATTAAACAAGGCAAGCATAACAAAGACAGCTGATTGGTCAAATGGACGTAATGTTCGCTATATGTTGCTATAGTTGATTCATCAAATGGGTTTCCATCTCCTATTATTTGCATTAATGCTTTCTTAATCCAAAACCAATTTAGCAAATCAAAGTATTTTTTATTATAAATGTCATGTGGTACTTCAAAAATAACATACAGTGATGGAAACAAAATTAAGGAAGGAGGAAGCTGATTAACTTTGAAGGTTACATAGTAGTTGATGGTAGACAGGATTTAAAGGTTTAAAGGGGTCTGAAAATGCGTAAAATATCAAGTGAGCGTCTCTGAACACTCAACACACTGAACCTTGAAGCAGATCGACTACAGCAGCAGAAGAAAAAGCACACCTGTGAAGTTCTTGAACAGTAATATGAGGCTACAATTATGAAATGGGACAAAACAAAACTGATTGGTTTAAAATAATTTCTGCTGCAATATTTGGTGTAAACAGCATAAAAGCACGCCTGACTTGAATCATCGGTTCAGGCTGCTGGTAGTGTGAAGATGTGGGAGACATTTTCTTGGCACACATTGAGCTCCTCAGTGCTATTGCTTAAAGTCTTTGTGAAATCAATATTTATATTCATTTTGCTAGTGCACATTGTTATTCTTTAAGTGAATACTTAATCTGTGCAAGTTAATACTCTGTTTGTTTTAGAAATATTTAATCAAAATCTGATTATTCACTTCCGCGCTTAGAGTTGAAGACATTCTCTGTTCACGTCAGTTTGACGCTTCAGATGCAATATTCGTAACCATGCCCCTCTAACCATTAGTTTGCTATGAGGGAATGATGTGCAAGAAAACCCACCCACCCCCTACTCAAAATTCAGTTTCAGTTGGAAGTACATCAACATACTAAAATAAAATGCTCAGTAACTTCCATTTCACACAGACTGTAAGCACCACAGTCTACCTGAGTACTATTAAAGACAATTTCCATCCCTTTATCCCCAGATTTTCACGTCCACATGTACAGTTGAAGTCAGAATTATTACCCCCCCCTGAATTTTTCGCCCCCGTTTATTTTTTTCTCCAATTTCTGTTTTACAGAGAGTAGATTTTTTTTCAACACATTTCTAAACATAATAGTTTTAATAACTCATTTCTAATAACTGATTTATTTTCTCTTTGCCATGATGACAGTAAATATTCAATTCAATTCAATTCACCTTAATTTGTATAGCGCTTATACAATGTAGATTGTGTCAAAGCAGCTTCACATAAAAGGTCACAGTAAATAGGAACAGTGTAGTTCAGTTTGTAGTGTTTAAGTTCAGTTCAGTTTAGCTCAGTTCAGTGTGGTTTAATAATCACTACTGAGAGTCCAAATACTGAAGAGCAAATCCAACGATGCGCAGCTCTACAGATCCCGAAACATGCAAGCCAGTGGCGACAGTGGAGAGGGAAAAAAAACTTCACAAAAGGTGGAAGTGAAGAAAAAAAACCTTGAGAGAAACCAGGCTCAGTTGGGCACGACCATTTTAATTTCTCCGCTGGCCAAACGTTTTGTGCAGAGCTGTAGATAATATTTGACTAGATAGTTTTCAAGACACTTCTATACAGCTTAAAGTGACATTTAAAGGCTTGACTGGGTTAATTATGTTAACTATGCAGGATAGTGTAATTAGGCAAGTTATTGTATAACGATAGGGGCTAATAATTTTGACCTCAAAATGATTTTTTAAAAATTAAAAACTGCTTTTAATCTAGCCAAAATAAAACAAATAAGACTTTCTCCAGAAGAAAAAATATTATCAGACATACTGTGAAAATTTTCTTGCTCTGTTAAACATCATTTGGGAAATATTTAAAAAAGAAAAAAAATTCAAAGGGGGGCTAATAATTCTGACTTCAACTGTACGCGTCACAAAGCTCAAATCATCTCAAACAGGTTTGTTGAACACCACTGTGAGTTCATTCATCTTAAATGACAGCAAATCTCAGTCTAAAAGAGCAGCCTTGGTAGTTCACACCATGGAAGTTCCTGTGACAAATCTGTATCTATATATCAGATTTTTGTAAGCTTTATTTGTTTCAGAAAATTAATCCTGGAACTTGTGATTATTCTAAATTTTCTAAGTCTATTCATTGAACAAATAAAATGTATTTGACAAAAAAAAAAAATAAATAAATAAAAAAAGTTCCTTACTCATCCTTTAAAAGATATATGAAAACCAAACTAAAATCTAATTTGAACACAAAAGGTTCCATTGGATTGGATATGGATGTCAGAGGTTTCCAGCATTCTTTAAATTATCTTCTTTTGTGTCCGACATAAAAATTTGAACTATTTACGCATGAGTAAATGATGGGTACCTGTTCATTGTCGGGTTGATATTGATTCAATAAAATTTTTAAAGAGTAAAACCGGCAGCTTGATATGAAAGCACAATATAGAGATACAGTATAGACCCTTTTCACATTTCTGGGTCTCTCAGTAGCAGAAGTCGAGGGTAAACTTAGAGCGCAGTGAATGGGAGAGTACTAAAAATCTTTTTTTTTACATCTCCACGATGGTGATTTCAGACTTTTCAGGAAACAAATAGTGTGAGACTGATAACAGCAGCCAAAAGAAAGAATAACGTCAAAATTACTGTCCCGTCTCCATACACTCTGCATTTCAAACACCTCGCATAAGTGGTAATTCACTTTGTGTCATTTGATGCAAAGATGATATAATATATAATACATACATAAATGCATTTAAATGTTCATACGATTTAAAAAAAATCTACATATTAAAAACTTTCAAGTGTTTAAGATACTGATGACCGTTAAATGCATCATAACAGTCTTGTGAAAAGACTGTTACAGTATTATACAGTGAAACCTCACCCTCCGCTCTCCAAAATAAATCTAGCAGACGATCCAGCGGTTCCTCCACCTGCTTCACTTCTGACAGCCCCCCTGAATGCAAAATTATAGCTGTGGAGCTCCCAGTCACCGCCTAATAAACGACAGGAAACAAACATCACATTAAGATGAAAAGAGCATGCAATTAAAGATTAGAAGGGGGGAAAGAAAGCCATCTATCAGTCAGAAGAAGAAGAGTTAGGGGTGGGTGAGGTCTGAAGGGGCGAGAGATGATTTTTTATTGGTGGGAACACAGGTGATGTTCAGAGGAAGGGAAAGTGTCTGGAGGGGATGAGCCGAGCGTTCTGTCCTGTGATCTGCTGATTTATAACACGGCGAGAAGCAGACATGCTGTTATTAAAATAAAATCATATTCTGGATGGAGCTGGGTTGCGGGGAAGGCCCAACAGGGGAAATTTGTTCTGCTGGGTTATTGAGTTTGGAGGTTTCTGCACCTACACAAATGCACTTTTGGCAAGCGTAACGCACTAAAGCATGCCAAAATATGTTCTCAAAATTAAAAGACTGACAAACAATGCTTGTATCATTGCTGAACGATACAAAAGCAATTAGTTACTTTACTTAAAGGGGTGGTCCAGAGTTATTTTTAAGGCTTGGTTTTGTTTATAAGATGCAAAGCAATGTGCAGTGGTGTAAAGTAACTAATTACAAATACTCAAATGACTGTAATTGAGTAGTTTTTCTTAGAAATTATAATTTATTAAGTAGTTTTGAAAATGTGTACTTTTACTTTCCCTTGAGTACATTTTTAGTGCTGTATCGGTACTTTTACTCCACTACTTTCCTTCAACCTGCAGTCACTACTTTTTTTTTCTTGTCTATGGGGATTAGAAAAATCAGTCCTGTGATTCCTGTCCTATCAAATCTGTTTGAAAGCATAATATTGACCCTAAAATTATTTAAAAAAAATTTAAAACTGCTTTTATTCTAGCCGAAATAAAACAAATAAGACTTTCTCCAAGACAAAAAATATTATAGGAATTACTGTGAAAATTTCCTTGCTCTGTTAAACATAATTTGGGAAATATTTGGAAAAAAGGAGGGTTAATAATCGTGACTGTTTTTATTGTAAGAATGTGAATCTGTGGCTTACAGGTCAAACTATTTAATATTTGGGGAGCCGATGCGTAGTGGCAACCCCTGCGCAATTTCCCCAGCTTCTGTTGGGCTTCAGAGAGGAAGTCCAGCGGCAGCCCAGAATGCAGAATCTGTCTTTTCATCCTGCCGCGTTATTGAAGAACACATTGAGCCTGCGTCGGGTCCTGCTGGGCATGTGTCGAAGGTCACGGTCGTCCCGCTGAGGGGCCACAGAGCCACCGTCCCATCTGTAATCAAGCACACACAAGCACACACACACACACGCACACACACACACACACACACACACACACGCACACACACACACACAGGTCAGTTCCACCGCCACATCAAACAACCACCGTTGCTGTCAATATCTCATCACATTTACAACGAGCAGGAAACCATGAACTCCCTCAAAAACCGCCTCGCATCCTCATATAAACAAATGTCATTATTAAAGGGACAGTTCACACAAAAATAAAAAGAACAAAAAACAATGTACTCACCCTCAAGTGGTCCAAACGGTTTCTTTCTTTTCATTCATTGTTTCATTCATTTTCTTTCAGCTTAGTCCCTTTTTTAACAGGTGTTGCCACAGTGGAATGAACCATCAACTATTCCGGCATTGTTTTATGCAGCAGATGCCCTTCCAGCTGCAACCCAGTACTGGGAAACACCCATACACACTCATTCACTCTCACACACACACACACACACACACACACACACACACACACTCATACACTATGGGAAATTTCGTTTATCCAATTCACCTATACTACATATCTTTGAACTGTTGGGGAAACTGAAACACCCAGAGGAAACCCACACCAATACGGGGAGAACATGCAAACAGAAATGCTAACTGGCCCAGCCGAGACTCGAACCAGTGGCCTTCTTGCTGTGAGGCAACAGCGCTAACCACTGAGCCACCATGCCACCACATAACATTAATTAAAATATAAAATAAAATAAAAAACACCCAAGAAACTTACTAAAACTACATTAAAAAATTATGTATCTAAAAAGATAATGGTTCGATTGTCCAATGTTTACTAGATTAGGGGCGTCAAATCTTTGGAAAACAATGTTGACTTTTCTTTTGCTATTAATATTTAAGAAGTTAATCGTTTGGCTGCATGTCTCAGAGGAATTTCCCAGACACACTCGGTCAGTCGGTTCACTTCTGATTCAGGTAACAGTCTTGACTGAGTGCTTTTCTGAGTTAAAAGACCCTGTGCAAACAACTCATGGGCAGGAACAAAAAAACACCATAATCTCTGTTTTAGCAGGAGTCTGGTGTAAAAGACACTCACAAAACAACTCAATCTAAACTGCTGGAGTTATAGCAGAGAGGTATAATAATGCAAATGTCTTGCTGTTTGCTTTATTTGCATTGTTTCGTTGATTGATCTATCCCCAAAGATGTTGTACATATATATAAAGTCGTTTTTTTTACATTTCATAAAAAGTATACACTAAAAATATAAACAGTTAGGGGCAAAATTATTAGCCCTCCTGTGAAATTGTAATTCTTTTTCAAATATTTCTCAAGTGATGTTTTAACAGAGCAAAGAAATGTTCACAGTATTTCCTATCATATTTTTAGTATATATAATAATATTATACATAATATTGTAGTTATTAAAAATAGTAATTAAAGCTATTATGTGTATAAATGTTGAACGAAATCTTCTCTCTGATAAACAGCACTTGGGAAATATTTTTAAAAGATTTCAAATATAACAGGAAGATTAATTTTGACTTCAACTGAATAATAAAAATATAATATAATAAAATATAATAGTAAATATTTTTATTTAATTTACAAAAGATGTGTTAATTTGATCCAAAATTATCCTGAAAATGTAGGCATCATGGTTTCCATAAAAGTATTATGCAACCTATTTATTTTCTTATTATTAATATTATTATCATTCATTCATTTTCTTTTTCGGCTTGGTCCCTTTATTAATCCGAGGTCTCCACAGCGGAATGAACCGCCAACTTTCCAGCATATCTTTTACGCAGCGAAAGCCCTTCCATCACTGGGAAACACCCTACACTCTCACTCTTTCACACACTACGGACAATTTAACTCACCCAATTCACCTATAAGCGCATGTCTTTGGACTTGTGGGGGAAACTGGAGCACCCGGAGGAAACCCACGCCAATCCGGGGAAAACATGCAAACTCCACACAGAAATACCAACTGACCCAGCCGAGGCTCGAACCAGCGACCTTCTGGCTGTGAGGCGATTGTGCTACCCACTGCGCAACCGTGACACCCATATTTACCCCCAACCCCCAACTTATCCAGCATATGTTTTACGCAGCGGATGCCCTTCCAGCTGCAACCCACACACACTCATTCACACACATACATTACAGACAATTTAGCTTTTCTAATTCACCTATACCACATGTTTTTGGACTTGTGAGGGAAACTGGAGCACCTGGAGGAAACCCACGGGGAGAACATGCACACAGAAATGCCAACTGACCCAGCCGAGGCTCGAAACAGCGACCTTCTTGCTGTGAGGCGAACGTGCTACCCACTGCACCCCTAATAATATTATATTAACAATAATAAAAATGATAATAATAATATAAAAAAAAATCATCATATTTGTCAGCATTTTAACATTATTTCTGAAGAGCTACACTGAAGAACAGAGACATTTAGCTTTGAAGCAGACAGGAATCAGTTACATTCTAAAACATGTTTAAAAAATAAAATGATTATCATTAAATCATTTGGTGAGCTTTGGTAAGCAGCATAATTTTATATTTCTTTCTAATCTTACTGAAAACTTTTGAACTGAATGTCTTATAAACATTTACAAAATTCAATATTTTAATGCAAAACTAAATCCAAATCCTGATAAATCAGAAAACTAACCACTATTTACTTATTTTCAAAAACCCTGCATTTCTGACAATCCAAAATAAGCCAATTACTAATCCAACCTCCAACCCCCCTTTGACCTCTCGGTGCATCATAATGTTTGCATAAGCCGTATGTCCTATACGCTGAGCCAAATTAGCGTCGTTCATAACTGCGAAATTATAATCTTGTTAGTCACAGTGTGCAAACCTACAGCGCTTGACCCCGCCCCCTCTCCGATCAGGCCCCTCCCCTTACACTCCCAGTCTAGTCATTACTTACCTAACCATCTGTCTGTTTAATCCCTATCATCAATGGCCAAGGGAATACACAAATCAAAGGCTCCTTTCATGATTTCGCACAACGCCACGGCATCGGCTGAGCGGGGCTTCTGTAAATATTTGCTGTCTTTCATTTGACGATGAATCGTTCCTTCAACAAGAGGATTGCTGGGTAAACAGGGAGCATTTCTGGAGGACCCCGAGTTTGTTTACAGTGTTTTTTTTTGCTAGCATGCACGCACTTCGATGTCCTTCCTGTTTCCCATGGGCCTCTGCTCTCTATCTCGTCCTTCCTCTTTCTATCTATTCTTTCAACCTCTATCTTCCTCCTCATCGAGCCATCGTCCTTCCTGCTCTCCAGTCCCAGCACCTCTCGAATCTCCCAAATGCAGTATCCTCGCTTTGATTTCTCGCCTCACTGCCATAAACATTCCTCCCCTGTGGTCGCACTTCAGTTTCTTTAAATCTTTCCAGCATTTAGTAAACGGCATGACTTTGATAAAGCATGTGTGTGTCTGGAGAGAACTGATTCAAGTGCAGACAGCAAGCAACAGTGATGGGTTGGAAAATATTTGCAGACACGCAAACATTCGGTTATCCCAAGACACAGATTTAGTGGAATCGATGTTTGTTGACGACGCTCATCTGACATGTTATGCTATGTTGTGGCTGAAAGAAGCACCTGAAATGAATGGATATTACTTTATTATTTATTTTTTTATTATTATTTTTTTTATTTATTATTTTTTCGGGGTTTTCGCCTTTATTAGACAGGACAGTAGAGAGTATTGACTGGAAACTGTGGGGAGCAGAGAGAGGGGAAGGATCGGCATAGGACCACGAGGCGGAATCGAACTCGGGTCGCCGTGAGCACCGGAGTGCATGTGTCGACACACTAACCACTACACCACTGGTGCCAACCAGTGAAATAAGCCCTATATACATTTCTGGAGATCACGAATTATGTAGCCAGAGGTACGTATGGCTCAATGGTGTAGTCGGGGCTATACGCAGGCATACTCAGTATGCCTACTTTTTTCCACTAGCTGTTTGGGTATTACGACTTCTGAGGATCAATAATTGTGTATACCCTCGGTATACTCACTTGTTTTGCTGATTAGACTTCCTTAATTTACGTGTATTCGCATCCCCTTTACCTGTATACCAAATGTTTTTTTTAACTCTCATCTTAATTTATTGTAATTGGTGCATTTTTGTTTATATTTTGCGCCATTCCCTCCCCCTTACGACCACAGCAGTTGTGATAAAATTTCGTGAGGTTTTCGAAGTCAAGTGAATGTTGTCTCGCTGAAACGTTCAGGTAAAATTATAAAACAGCATGGGGGGGTTGGGTGGTTAATAGTACACCACCTTTTTTTTTAGGACTACACCACTGGTATGGCTGCATTTAATTTTTAAAACAAACGATACAGGGCGGTATGATGGCATTTCTTTTCACGCTTAACAGCTGACCGCTTACCTCCGTATGGACGGCTTTTCTGCTGTTACCAGTTTGTCCAGTGGCTCGCGTATATCGGCAAACTTGTGACATGGAGCAGAGTTGACCGCGGTGATGGGGTTTGAGTCTGGCAAAGAACAGTTCCAGGAAGCAGGCAAGACAAAAACAAAAGCCAAGAAATAAATGAACAAGTAAAGTAAATAACAACACTGACAAAAATGATCTCTGCAAAACTGTTGCAAACAGTTTATTTGTGTTGAATTTAAACAAACAAATTAAATTTAAGAAAATTCTACTTAATTTGTTTGTTTAAATTCAACACAAATAAATTGTTTACAACCACTTAACGTAAAAAAAATTTGTAAATCCAAGGAATCATCTTTGAATGTTTTTTTTTTTTCAGTGAAGGTGAGAATGTGGTAATATATGAAAATGTGGTAAAAAATCAGGCTTTTCTTTTTCTGGATTGCTTTTGAAAACACTGTCGGTTGAGTTTAGGGAAGGGGGAGGGTGGGTCAGTCTATCGGTCAGTCAGTCAGTCAGTCAGTCGAAAGCGGCATCTGGTGGATTTACGCAAAAACAGGTGCGAATGGCACTCCAGAGAGGCATCTGAAAAAGTGTACACAGCGGTCTCTGGTGGATTTGCGAAAACAAAAACCTGAAAAAAACTTACCTCACATTAACTACTTTGTACTTACATCAAAAAATAAGTATGATTTACTCATTAAGCTGGTTCAGCTAAAACATGTTTTTTAATGTCCCACTGAAAAAAAAACTGGATGTCCTGAGGCTCAAGAAATGAACAACAAATTTAAATTTTTGTGCAAACAAAAGTAATGTTAATATTTCGCTGTATTTGGGTGTCAATTAACCTGAATCCGTATTTAGAAAAACAAAACAGCATCTTTAAAAAAAAAACAATACTATACTGTTATAAAAAGTTGACTCAACTTACAATTGTAATGCAACTTGCTGCAGATCTTTTTAGCTAATTCAGCTTAAATCGAAGTTGCGTTAACAGTCAACTCAAAAAAGCTACCAGCTCGTGCTACCAGCTGACTGCTTACCTCCGTGTGGATGTTTTACCCACTGTCACCAGTTTGCCCAGTAGCTTGTCATGTATGTCAACAAACTTGAGACGCAGAGAGGACTGTGACATGGGGTTAGAGTCCAGTAAAGAACAGTTCCAGAAAGCAGGTAAAACAAAAGCCAAAATATAAATTAAGAAGTAAATAACAAGGTGAGAATGTGGTAAAATCTGGAAATGTGGTAAAAATCAGGCTTTTCTTTTTCTGGATTGCTTTTGAAAACACTGTCGGTTGGGTTTAGGGAAGGGGGTGGGTGGGGAGATTGGTCGGACAGTTGGTCAGCTCTGGTGGATTTTCAGGAGAACAGCAGGCGCGAATAGCACTCGCGAGAGAAATTTGAGATCTGAAAAAGCGTACTGTACACAGCAGCCTCTGGCGAACAAAAACTGCAAAAAAACATACATCCTGGCACATATTTCGCGATCTTTAGAAATGTATACAGAGTTACGTATCAATAATGAGCCTCGGTTGCAAAAAAGCTGTGCATCAAGTTGCAGTTTTAAGTTGAGTCTTAACTTTTGAGTCAACTTTTTTATTCAGGCATGGAGAAACCAATAGACCCACTGTTGGAGACTCTGTACTAGGGTTGCACAATATATTTCAACATCAAAACTGCAATTTGAAAATCGGACGCCATCACCATCTGACACGGGATCATCAGCACTGATACACAGGGCCCCCGAGGGCATCATGGAGAGCTGGTGGATTGGATCCCAGGGGTGATCAAAATGAACCTCTAATGCAACCCCATCCACACATACACACACACACACACACACACACACACACACACACACACACACACACACACACACACACACACACACACACACACACACACACACACACACACACACACACACACACACACACACACACACACACACACTGCAATTTTGCTCTATGTTCAACTCCACTGTGCTGTTTTTACAGGAGAACTTCACTGAACTAAACTTAAAGACTCAAATCTGAACTACACTTCAATTGACTATGATCTTCTATGTGAAGCTGCTTTGACACAATCTACATTGTAAAAGCGCTATAGAAATAAAGGTGAATTAAATTTTTTGTAATGCACCACCGCTCATACTTTTTTCTTCTTTTATGAAGCAGTGTTATATGAAAAAGAGCTAAAAAAAATCACATTTGATGACTTATCATTCGAGTGTCAAGCAAAAACAAACAAACTGAGGTAATGGAGAAAACCTCTGTCACTGAGGTTTTTCTTAAATAGCCCTCAGATAAACATGCCAAATTTGCTGTAACTCAAAAAGTAAGCTAGCAACAGCAAGGTCATGGGTTGAATTCAAAGGGAAAGCGAGAATTCACAAAATGTAATGCAATGTAAGGATACGTTTTAAGGGTAAAGGTCAACAATGTACTTAAAAACTAGTTTTTCCTTTGCATTTTTTCATCATTTTGAGCACAGACAACTACCACTATTAAAACAATAAGAAATTCTGTGTTATATATGGTATTTGATGTCACCTTAAAAAAAATAGGTAACACTTCTTAGTTTAAGTACCAATCCTTACTATTAACGATCTATATATCTATATTTAATACTCTATCGGCTGTTTATTAGTATTTATAAAGTACATATTCTGCATGATCTTATTCTACATCCCTAACCAATACCTAAACACAAGCACAACATTAATAACTATTAATAAGCAGCCATTCAAGAGTTTATTGAGCTAAAAGCCATAGTTAATAGTGTTTTCAAAGAAAAAGAAAAGCCATCACGGCCATATGCTTTCACCACGTTTTCAGCTTGTTGTTTATCTTTTGCTTTTGTTTTACCTGGTTTCTGGAACAGTTCTTCACCAGACTTGAACCTCGTCATCAGGGTAAACTCAGCACCAGGTCTCAAGCCCATCAGCGTACGCCAGGGCAAAACGGGTACCACTGGAAAAGTCATCAATACCGGGGCAAGCAGTAAGCTGGTAGAACGAAAAGGAACAGAAGCCATTGGCGGCGTCACACTGCCCCATAGCGTTGATTTCATCTCTGGCTACATAATTCACGCTCCCCAGAAATGTAGACAGGGGTACATATCCACAATGAGCCTGTGTTTGTTGCTTTCCTTGGTTTCTGGAATTGTTCTTCACCAGACTCGAGCCCCGTCGTCACAGTTAACTCCGCTCCACATCCCAAGTTCACTGACATACATGGCGAGCTACTGGACAAACTGGCAACACCGGAAAAGCCGTCAATATGAAGGTAAGCGATCAGCGGTAGTGCGAAAAGGAACTAAAGCCATCGGCGGCATCATACCGCCCCGTAGCATTCATTTTAAAGACGAAACGCAGCCAGACGTACCTCTGGCTACATAATTCACACTCTCCAAAAATGTAGACAGGGGTACATATCCACAATGAGCCTGTGTTGCAAAAAAACACTGCACCCATACCGTCTCATTATTGATCCATAACTCACACGTTTACAAACTAAACATGTTATACACACGTGCAGGACAACACAGTAAAACCAATGAAGAAGGCAGCACGGTGGCGCAGTGGGTAGAACAATCCCCTCACAGCAAGAAGGTCACTTGTTTGAGCCTCGGCTGGATCATTTAGCATTTCTGTGTGGGCCGCTATAGGTGAATTGAATGAACTGTATAGGCCGTAGTTTATGTGAGTGTGTGGGTGTTTCCCAATGCTGGGTTGTGGCTGGAAGGGCATCCTGATTAAAAAGGGACTAAGCTGAAAAGAAAATGAATAAATGAAAACCAACGAAGAGAAAACAAATCAGTAACACTTTAATATAATGGTCCTTTAGTTAATGTGCACTGTAAAACGCAATTTGTTGACTTTACTTAAAAAAGAGAAAGTTAACTTGATGCTTTATAATTATTAAGCAAACTACTTTCACACTCACTGGCCACTTTATTAGGTACACCTTACAAGTACCGGGTTGAACCCCCTTATGCCTTCAGAACTTCCTTAATCCTTCATGGCATAGATTCAACAAGGCACTGGAAATATTCCTCAGAGATTTCGGTCCATATTGACATGATAGCATCACGCCGTTGCTGCTCATTTGTCGGCTGCACATCCATGATGCGAATCTCCCGTTCCACCACATCCTAAAGGTGCTCTATTGGATTGGACATGGTCAGCAACAATACGCAGGTAGGCTGTGGCGTTGACATGGCGTTAAATGCATTGAGTTGCTGCCATATGTGATTGGCTGACTAGAAATTGTCTGATTGTGTTAACGAGCAGACAGGTGTACCTAATACAGTGGCCGGTGAGTGTATGTGCAAAAGTATAAAAGTTAAGTCAATGCGTTAACTGACTATTTTAAAGTAAAATCAACGTGTTGCTTTTAAGTCAATAGGTTTAATCACTTTTTTAAAGTAAAGTAACTAATCGCTTTTTACAGTGTAGCTATGTTGCTTCATATAGACCTTTTTCTTAGAAAGCAAAATTACCCATTATGCTTTGCGTGTATGTGTAAAGCTGCGGTCATACTGGACTTTTCTCTTCATAGACTTCCATTCATACGCACGTGAATGCGTCACACCGGAAACGCAAGCTTGTGAGACAAGTTACGGGCTGCGTCCGAAACCGCCTACTACTCAGTAGGTACTGCATTTGAATTTAAATGTACTACTCGGCCGTTAGAAAAGTACGTTCTATACAGTATGAATGGAATTCGGATGTACTACATCTGCCATTTTGTCATGGTCACGTGATCTACAGTACCTGCATCAGTCGCGTCGCTTCACTCCCATTCATGAATTCACTCACAGGGCATCATGGGACAGCGCAGTACGCATGGGATGTGCACTTCACCATACTGATTTTCGAATTCTATGAATTCGGACATACTACTCGGCTCACATACTGATTTTAACGTACTATAAAGTATGGAAGTATGCGGTTTTGGACGCAGCCTCGAAGTTCGCTGCGGTGCAAAGTTCAAACTTGGTAAACTCTGACTTGCAAAATTGCATAACGTGGCTGCGTAAGACCAATCGAAGATCAAAACATGACCTCTCTGGAGAGAAATTTATGGAGCAATCGCTCGCTTTTTTAAATGTCTAATAATCTTGTTTAATCGCGCGACTTTTCACAGAGCCGTACAACAGAATCTCGCATGCTCAAACTCGAGTTTGACCGCGGCTAAAGGAGGATGCTAAGAACTTCCGGTCAGCAGCTTGGTGCATATAAACAGTCACATTCGGACAGCTTTGAAACGATAGTTTTAATCTATTTTACTAGCTTTTAACGTCTTTGAACTAATATTGCTGTCGATCAGCGCCACCTCTTGGACTGATCATTTAAATAATGCAATCTAGAAGGAATAAAATACAACAACTGACTCTGACACTGTATTTCAGCAGCTGATCTGATGGCAGACGCTGAATTAATTGAAAGTTTTTCTCTTGTGCATCTGACAGAAGTATAACAGCTTTAACACACACCTTTCAAAATCAAAGTTGTGGGTCACTAAAACACTACGTAAGCCACTCAAAACGGTATTGACAACCATTTTCTGATCAAGATTTACAAATCCTAAAAGCTGTAAACGGAAGTTTACAGTATCCTACTGGAAGAAGCTGGTCGATATGGCACCTTCCATGCAGCAACAGTATAAACACAGCCTAAAAGAGAGCAACTATTGTTAAACACACTTGTATATCATTCCGAGGCCTGCGGCGTGAGTAAATAAATAAAGTGTGTAGGATGGTCTGAGCTACCGCAGGTTAACCAAAGAGCGCGGTCCACAAAGAGACGCACTCCAATCAAAGAGCTCTCTGGCACGCTTCGGGCCGGCCGCTCTCACTGTACTGCCACCGAATTCCCAAAAACCAAAGAGTCGGAGCGCCGCGCCACTCCAAAACCAAACCTAAGATAAGCTAAATGTGGTCTGGCCTGGAGGCTTTTGTGTGGCTTTGAATACTTTCTGTCGCTCTGTGATTCCATCTGGCTGGTCTGAAGCGATGGGGCACACACTCGCAGAGCCCCTCAGAGGGTACAAAGGGAGGATTATTCCAGCTGCCAGTCACACTAAGACCCTCAGCCTGCCCCGCTCCCTTACCACGGGCAAACGTCTTCAGCCCTCATCCCCGTCTCCCTCACAAAGGGACATCATTAACACGGGACAATGGAGCCTTCCAACAAATCACCACCATCAGCCAGACACTCATCCTCCTCCCCAGAATACACACTGTAAATGAGGGTAAAAAAGAACTCCTGGAATATTCAGATTAGAGGAAGATTCCCGTAATGTGATTTATCATGCTATCAATCATCATGCAAAAAAGCTTCTCTGATGTTTTGTTTTGTGTTGGTTTTGACTGAAGTTCGGAAAGTGCTGTTGTGCACTTGGGTGGAGGTGAACAGTTCATTACATCGGGGTTACTCACGTCGGGTTACACTTTATTTTAAGGTGGCGTAGTTATTCATTTAACTACTCCGTAATATCAATTAATTACCTACAGCTTTTAAACCGATTAGTTGACTTTATTTAAAATATGTGAGTAAACCTGTTGCCTTAAAGTCTTTAAGTAAATGAACTGTGTGCATAATTATAAAATTGAGTTAAAGGGCACCTATGGTAAAAAATCTACTTTTCAAGCTGTTTGGACAGACATATGTGCATGTATGGTGTATAGACCGTCATATTGGAGTGATATAAGCACACCCAGTGCTTTTTTTTCAATTTAACAACATAAAAAACGGTGGACCAATTGGAGCTGTTTTCAAATCAACCGCTACCTGACGTAGGAGAGCAGTCCCCCCGCCCACCAATATTGATTGACAGGCGCGTCATCATATCCTCAGTTTGTTAATTCACGACAGCCATTTTCAGTGTGAGTCGAAGCGATATCACTAAAGGAACACCCTAGCTCTATTTTTAGATGCAGGGCTCATTGGGCTCATCACAAGAGCAATATTCTCCACATTATCGCTCTAATCGGAATTATTGGTTGTATTTTTAGGTAGGTTTGCAAACATGTGTACTTCTCATTGAGTCTACTTTATACTTCAGCCGTTTGCATTTCTTGCGATCCCAGAAGATCCCTGTGATCTTAACTAGGTGCTGCTGTACCTGACGCTGTGCCATGCGTTTTAGAATTCTAAACATAGGTTTCTATCAGGGTACACTCAAGTCGACGGCTGGGCGCCGCGGACCGCTGCAGAAACCTATGTTTAGAATACAAAAATGCATGGCGCGACGATTTGGGACACTTCATGCTTCTGGTGCGCCACAGAGAGTGTCTGGTGTGCCGTGTTGCGGCTTCGAGCAGCGCATCCGGTGCCTCAGTCAAAGTTAATTCAGTGTGCGTGGTTATTAGTTTCTGTGTACAAGCTCGGCACTTGAAACTAGCACACAGTTGGCTGTAAAACTGTACAAAGACACATATGATTTTGTACTCTCTGCTTGGTCTGTGTCAGAGTCGTACATGTACAACTGAATGGTGATCCTCTCTCTCCTTCTCCGTCTGCCTGTCAGACTGTTGCAAACGCAGAGTGGGTGAGCTCATGGCCTCGCCCCCTTGTTACGTTGGCGGGAAGCCGAAACTAATTTACATGTGAAGCAACACACCCATAAATCAGCAAACTGTGTACACGCCCACAACATGACACTTTTTAACACATATAAAAAAAATCTGAATTGTGTTTTGAACTGAACCTAAACTGGCAGAAGAACCATAATATTAATATTAAATCATAAAAAAGAGGTAAACTATGTTCCCTTTAAATCAACTTAACAGTTCAAAGTTATTTAAAACAATGGTTTTACACAACAATGGCTTTTCAAAAACATCAACCACTTTCAGATTTATGCGTTTTCATTCTCAAAAACGCTGTTCAGGTGTAAACAAACAGTTCCCAGATTTTGGCTAAAAACATTGCAGAGTAAATGAACCCTTAGGGACTATAAACACAATCACAAGTATTTTCAAAACTGCAGTGTTTTAGCCATTCGTTCACAAGAAAAAGCACCATTAAAACCAAAACTTTTTGAAAACTCTGAGTTTTCGCCTTATGACGTCAATGTGTGCAATGTTTTCTCCTTTCTGATTAACCAGCACCACTTTATTCTAAGACATTTATCGACACCTGTTGTTTCAGCATGATTCAAACAGAACTACAAATAGTGTTAACAAACTACAAACATGGCGGACGCATAAAATTGACGGTTAAGTGGAGAGGCTTTGGTAAAAATGTTTGATTAATTCTTAATTAACATCTAACCTTCTGGAATATATTTATTTCATGTTATATTACTTCTGCAACAACAATGTGAATTTTAAGAAAGAGGTATGTTTACGCCCGAGGAGATTTCTCTGCATGAAAGACCTGCAAATGACAGATTTGTGGCTACATTTTTGGAGAGCAAAAATTATGTAGGCAGAGGTACAACTGGCAGCATTTGGACTTTAAAATGAACACTACGGGGTGGTATGACGCCGCAGACGGCATTTGTTTCTTTTAGTGCTATCAGCTGACCGCTTATCTCCATATGGACGGCTTTTCCGGTGTTACCAGTTTGCCCAGTAGCTCGCCGCATACGCCGATAGACTTGACTGTGACAACGGGGCTCGAGTCTGGCTAAGACAACACTTTATTTTGATGGTCCATTTGAGTATTAGTAGATTGTCTACTTAATATCAGTTGATATGCTCCTTCAACAGACATTTAACTGACTATAAGAAACTTTGCAAGTACATGTACACTTACACTAACCCTAACCCCAGCCTAACAGTCTACTTGTAATCTAATTAGAATAAGTTGGCATGTAGATGCAATTTACCTTAAATTCAACAAACGGACCATCAAAATAAAGTGTGACCAAGAACAGTCCTAGAAACCAGATTAAAAGACAAACAAACTAAAAACGTGGTGAAATCACATGGCTGCGACGGCTTTTTCTTTTTCTAGATTGCTTTTGAAAACACCATCAGTTGGGTTTAGGAATGGGGTGGGTCAGTCGGTCCGTCAGTCAGTTGACAACAAGCTGGCCTGGTTGGCTGAAGTGTATATAGCGCCCTCTGGTGGACAAGAAGATTATGCGTGAGAGAAATTGGAGACAGCGGCCTCTGGTGGATTTACAAAAACAAAAACTGTGAGCAGACATACCTCCAGTTACAAATTTCAAATATAGACCTGGATACGTATCTCTGATGAGCCTGGGTTGAAATTAAATATGAAAGAAATGTGGATGATGTGACAAAATGATTGACAGGGCATGTAACTAAGCAACATAACGGTCCAATAATTCGAAAGTAGCATGTCCCAAAGCCTGCATTGTCTTCTGTTACACACTTTCTTCACAAAAAAAGACATACTCATAGAATGTAGTTTAAGTAGGAGAATTGGGACGCAACAATGGATTTCCTCCAATGGTGTTTGTGGCTCCAAGGGCTTGTGATGTGGTTGCTTCCTTGGCAGCCTTGGTTCCTAAATGTCAAAAACAACTTTTCAGTGATGCAATTGCACATTCTGTTGGCGGTTTGGAGCACCATCAGATCTGAGGAATATTTGGGATCACCATTGTTTGCTCATGGCAAGCAGTCTATCTTGATGTTCATATTTAGATTGCGACGGAACGCCTAAAACTCATACGATGATCCCCTAAAACCAAAAAAGTGGATAGCAGCTCTTTGATTTTCCAGCGAATGAGCCTCCGAACTTCAAATGAGACATTAAGCAAAGGGATTTGATGTGAAACAAACTCCATTGATCTTCTCGCTTTCTTCTTAATTTTTGACGAAACTGTTGGATTAGCACCAAAAAAACTTTGCGAAAGCCTTCAAAACAGTCATTAACTCCAGCGCGGTAAATCCAGTTCCTGTGCCCAATGCGGTGGAATCTCCTCAATACAAACATAATTTTCCCAAACATTTAGCAGCGCGAGTCGCTAATCGTTTGCTCAAATGGCAGATGGGACTGATTATACAATTAGAATCAAACACACAAACAGAAAAGCTCCAAATGAACGCTAATACTCCAAAAAAACGTCAACACATCCAATGTGTTTCAACATAATCTCACCAAATCAGACCGAATCTGCATATTGGCTATACGGCGGCAGACTGTCCCAGTCATGAATAGCTGTTTGGGGTATGAATCTATTGCCTGTTGAATAAATTGGTCAGTAAGAAAGAAAATAAGGGTTGAGAGATGTCTTGCTTGAGTGTACAAATCCCACTGAAGGGGCAACAGTATAGCTTCGAAATGAGACTCATTCTTTGTAAGTGACTGCATGTGTGTGTGTGTTGTGTGTGTGTGCATGTGTGTGTGTTGCACATGTATAATGAAAAGCGGTTAGTGAGTGGACCATATCCTTTGCCCTGAGTGGCTCTGGCTCAGGCTCTCTTAATTTAAGAGGGGATTAGGCTTGTGGAGGAACACTACACCCTCCCTCTCTAATTGGAGACGGCTAATAGCTGGACTCCTTGAAAACTGAGCCTTTTATCTTCCTGAGCTGAAACGGACTTAAAACATAGAAAGAATTACAATATATCCATCTGAGCATCACACATGATTTCACCGGCTGAGCTCCTAAGCACCTGAGCGTAGCTGCTCGCTCAATTGGTTTGAATGTGTGGCGACTCGTGATGATGTCAAAGACGCGATGAGGCCATTGTGATGTCACCGGTTGGTTCCAGGAGATACATTTCACTTTCAGACTTTTATCATTTTTTATATGAACTACATAGAATCCCCTCCCCCCACCCCCCTTAGACACACAAAAAAGTACCAAGTACCTCACAAAAATCTTGTCGCCTATCCAAGTTTTAGGAACAACAAATAATAACTTGACTTCTAGTTGATCATTTTGTATCAGAAGTGGCTTATATGAAAGGCAAAGGCCTCTCGAAAAATAAAATATGATCATGCCTTAATTTTTAATTATTTAATAAGGACAGTAAGGTCTGACTTTGCTTAGACAAAAGTTTTGTCACTTAAAAGAAATAATGTACAGTATAGAATATAAAGTCATGGTGCAGTGGAAAAAGAGTTAATATTGTGTATGACTCCCATGAGCTTGGAGGACTGCATCCAAACATCTCTGCAATGACTCAAATAACTTTATTAATAAAGTCATCTGGCGTGGCAAAGAAAGCGTTCTTGCAGGAGTTCATCAAAATTCTTTGGATTCATCTTCAATGCCTCTTCTTTCATTTTACCCCAGACATGCTCAATAACGTTTATGTCTGGTGACTGGGCTGGCCAATCCTGGAGCACCTTGACCTTTTTGCTTTCAGGAACTTTGATATAGAGGCTGAAGTATGAGAAGGAGCGCTATCCTGCTGAGGAATTTGCCCTCTCCTGTGGTTTGTAATGTAATGGGCAGCACAAATGTCTTGATACCTCAGGCTGTTGATGTTGTCATCCACTCTACAGATCTTTCGCACAACCCCATACTGAATGTAACTGCAAACCATGACATTTCCTTCACCAAACTTGACTAATTTCTGTGAGAATCTTGGGTCCATGCGGGTTCCAATAGGTCTATTGCAGTATTTGTGATGATTGAGTTCAACAGATGATTCATCTGAAAAATCTACCTTCTGCCATATTTCCAAATGATCAAGTTATTATTTGCTTTTTCAACTGGGATCGACAACAAGACTTTTGTCAGGTAGTGTACACTGGAAAAAATATTGCTGTAAAATTTGAAGTATTACTGGCAATTTTTGGTTGCCAGTAATACTGTAAAATTTAGTGCACTTGATAACAGTGTTATTATAATACATAATATAATAAAAATTATTATAGCTTTTATAATTATTATTATGGTGTAGTTCTTTTACACTGACTATTGGGCAAAAACAAATCTGGCAAATGTGAAATACACTTTCAGATGGATGATTGAAGAGTTCAAATACAAGTGCCGTCTGAAATGTTCTTCTAAAATGAGCATTTTTCTCAGGCTCCTGTGTGTATGTTCAATAATTCCACTTTTAGGGTAAAGTGTAGATTCTTTTCCTTCCCTTTAAAGTGAAATAACTGAACAAAAACAAAGGAGTCTGAGAAAAATTTATTTTAGAAGATCATTTCAGATGACACTTGGGTGTTTTTGCATCTGAACTCTTCAGTTCATTACTAGATTTTAGATTTTTATTTATTTATTAGTTCATCAGATGAAACTACCCAAACTTAGTTTTGATTACTTCCTAAATCCCCCGAAAAAAAAGTTGAATAAACAAAAGTGAAAGCAAATGAAAAGAGATCATAAAATTTTCAAAATGAGCTCTCAGAGTTTATTTACATCAGCGTCCTTTGAACTACGACTGTCACAAGTTTGGTCTGTGACCATTGGTTACGGATGCTGTCTTAAATATGGAAGTGATTCAGCTTTGACAAATCAAAGGCCAGCAAGATCATAAAGAAACCTCTGATATTCCCGCTGATGTTCCCTTTTAGACGGACCTAGCAGAACCGCTTACATAAAACGTTACATCCAAAACTTTATTTTTTCCAAAGGAGGAAAACTTCTCGAATTCTATGTGAACTGTACAACATCTCTTCGAGTCTCTCCACGGGCCGAGCACTTCAAAACTCTCCTCAGAAGCCTTGTAACAGACCCAAACCAGCCTTAGAGAGCGCGCGCAGAAATAAGAAAAAAGAGAAGAGAGAACTGGAAGAGCAAAAGAATCTCAAAGAAACAATAATTGAAAGAAAAGGCCAAAAAACTCTGGGTTTTAAAGCAGTGTCTGATCAGATGAAATAAGTGCACAAGCGCTTGCCTGTTTTCCCCCCTTTCTTTTTCTTTTTTCTTGCAGCTTACTGAAATAAGGCATTTCTTTTTTTCCATCTGATTGAATGTAAGACTAAAAGAGGACTAGAGGAAGCGAGACCAGCTTGTGTGTGCCCACTAGCTTTTAGTCCGTAGCCTAATGAGTTCCTGAGGGAAGGGGCGCTGTCAGTCATCCAGTGTTCCCTTTTTTCATCTCCCACCAACTCTGCCTGCACCGCAGAACTAAGGGGCATGACATAATTAGAGATCACTAAGTTACCACAACTTTTTTTGAAACAGGCCTACATTATCCATGTGAAAAAAACGGTATGATGTGATCAATTTCATACATTAAAAAAAAATAGGTGTGCTGCATGGCTTTGTACTAGGCCCGCTGCTCTTTTCAACTCCTAAAAGTCTCATAAATAAACACTGATGGTGTGAAAGTGAGAGAATGAGAATGCAAGAGAGGGATATTATGATGATTTGTCGGGTGGCAGTAAATAGTGAGTAACAAACAGATGGGAGGAGTTTCAGTCATCCAGTGTTCCTTTTTTTCATCTCCCACCAACTCTAACTGCACCGCAGAACTAAGGGGCATGACATAATTAGAGATCACTAAGTTACCACAACTTTGTTTTGAAACAGGCCTACATTATCCATGGGGAAAAAAAGTGGTATGATGTGATCAATTACACTACCTGACAAACGTATTGTCGTCGATCTCAGTTGTAAGAGCAACAAATAATAGCGTGATGTCTAGTTGATCATTTGGAAAAGTGGCAGAAGGTAGATTTTTCAGATGATTCATCTGTTGAACTGCATCTCGATCATCACAAACACTGCAGAAGACCTACTGGAATCCACATGGACCCAAGATTCTTAGAGAAATCAGTCAAGTTTGGTGAAGGAAAAGTCATGGTTTGGGGTTACATTCAGTATGGGGGCGTGCGAGAGATTTGCAGAGTGAATGGCAACATCGACAGGCTGAGGTATCAATCGATCAGTCCGTCAGTCAGTCAAAAAGTCAGTCAACAGCGGCCTCTGGTGGATTTACGCGAGAACAGCAGGCGCAAATGTATCAAGACATTTGTGCTGCTCGTTACATTACAAATCACAGGAGAGGGCAAATTCTTCAGCAGGATAGCGCTCCTTCTCATACTTCAGCCTCCACATCAAAGTTCCTGAAAGCAAAGAAGGTCAAGGTGCTCCAGGATTGGCCAGCCCAGTCACCAGATATGAACATAATTGAGCATGTCTGGGGTAACATGAAGGCAACCCAGGCTCATTCTGAAATTATACCTCTACAGATGTTTCTGGAGACCGCAAAATACGTCCTGGTGGCACGTTTTTTTCTGCAGTTTTTGTTTTCTCGAATCCACGAGAGGTCGCTGTGTACGCTTTTTGAGATCTCAAATTTCTCTATCGAGTGCCATTTGGATTCTGTTTTTGTCTTACCTGCTTTCTGGAACCGTTCTTCACCGGACTCGAACCCCATCGTCATCGTCAACTGCATCTCAAGTCCACCGACGTACATGGCGAGCTAAAGGGACAAACTGATTGTAGCGGGAAGGGACGGAGGTAAACGGTCTGCTGGTAAGCATGAAAAGGAATGCCGTCATACCGCCCCGTAGTGGTCGTTTAAAAAATGAAATGCAGCCATACGTACCTCTGGCTACATAATTCACGGTCTCCAGAAACGTCTGTTGGGCTACGTTTTTAGAATGAGCCTATGTTGAATGAAGGAGGAGGCATTGAAGATGAATCCAAAGAATCTTGATTAACTCTGGGTGTCCCGCAAGAACGCTTTCTTTGCCATTCCAGATGACTTTATTGACTTGATTTGAGTCATTGAGGAGATGTATGGATGCAGTCCTCCAAGCTCATGGGAGTCATACACAATATTAATTATTTTTCCACTGCACCATGACTTTATATTCTATACTGGACATTATTTCTGTTAAGTGACAAGACTTTTGTCTAAGCAAAGTCAGATCTTACTGTTCTAATTAAATACTTAAAAATCAAGGCATGATCATATTTTATTTAGGTAAAATAAGCGTAATCTAGAGGCCTTATCCTTTCATATAAGCCACTTCTGATACCAAATGATCAACTAGAAGTCAAATTATTATTTGTTGTTCCTAAAACTTGGATAGGCGACAAGACTTTGTGCAATACATGCTGCCCTGTTAAAAAACCTGTAGGTGTGCTGCATGGTTTTGTTCTAGGCTGCTCCTTTCCACTCCTAAAAGTCACATAAATAAACACTGATGGTGTGAAAGTGAGAGAATGAGAATGCAAGAGAGGGACATTATGATGTTTTCATTTGTCGGGTGCCAGTAAATAGCGAGTAACAAACAGATGGGAGGAGTGTTGATTGATGGGTCACGGGGAACAAAAACAAGACAGGGATTTTGGAAACATCTGCATGTGAATAGAGCTCGCCTGAATACGCCGTCGCTGAAGAACAGACGCCGGCAGAAGCTTGGAGTAATTGCTGATGAGCAATATCAGAGAGAAAAGGATCTAGCGGAGAAGACAAGAACATGTATAGCGCTCAAGAGGAGGTGTGTGAGATAACAGAGCTCATGCATAACGTGTAGCTGCTCATTAAAAGGAAATTCGGTCTTTATTTACTCATCCTCACGTCATTTCCTGCGGTCTGCTTTTGTGGAGCACAAAAGGAGAAATTGTAAAGAGGGCTTGTAGGGGTTTGGCTAAATTCACAACTGAGAAATTGAGCCGGTGAATTCATTATGTTGAAATGGAATGACATAAAGAGGAATGCTGTCAAGCGTACCTGGAAAACTTGTATTTTCTAATCAGGAATTTGTTGTTTTGACATTGTAGTTGGAAATATAACACTGAAGGAGTGTAAACTCAAATAACTACAACTAAATTTAAAGTTATGAAAATGATTAATACATAGTAGACCAGCAAATCTACCTCATTTACTGTAGGAAAAACTAATTTAACTGTCTTGTCAGTTTAAACTCCTGATATATATAGTTTTTTACGTGCACAAACACAAAGCATGCATACATAAAGTCTGTTTGTCAAATTGGTGTCACTAAAGTATTAACCCAGCAAACATTTTTGTGTTTAAAAGACATCTAATAGATGTCCAAGCATAGATGTCTAATAGATGTCTAACAATAGTTCAGAAACAGACTAGTCATCAAATAGACAGGGAAGACCGATTCACACTACTCTGTCTATTTGATGACTAGTATGTTTTTGGACTATTGTTAGATGTCTATTAGATATTAGCCAAGATGTCTACGTTCAGACATATATTAGACATCTTTTAAACACAAAATTGCTTGCCGGGGATAATTTCCTTTCTTCAGATCAACTGTCAAACACACACAAGGTTAAGTCAAAAGCACATTAAACAAGTATACATTCATATAATCAAATAGACAGGGATGAGTGACTACACACTATTATGACTATGTCTGATGATTAGTCTATTTTTGAACTATTGCTAGGTGTCTCTTAGATTTGGCCTACCAATATTATTCTGCTTGTCATCGCTGTTTACACATATTCCTGTTTTTTTTTATGTCTGTTCTATTGCTATATATTTGCTCTGTGTTTACCGTACACTGTAAAAAAATGCTGGGTTCCGCACTATTCCTTCATGTTGTCCGAACCCAAATTGATTACATTTCCTTAATAATTTTTACAAATTTAAGTAGATTGAACATAAAACGGTTGAGTTGTCCGCCCAAAAATCAACAATGAGTTTCAACTCATTTTAAATAAGTAGTTTAAACAAGCAGCAAACAGGGTTTCTGCCAAGCCAGGCTCATTTTTGATAGGTACCCCTGTATACATTTCTGGAGATCCACCAGAGGCCGTTGTGTACGATTTTTCAGATCTCAAATTTCTCTCGCAAGTGCCATTTGCACCTGCTGTTCTCACGTAAATCCACCAGAGGCCGCTGTCGACTAAATAAATGACTGACTGACTGACCGACCGACCAACCAACCTATCCCCCTACCCAATCCCTTCCCTAAACCCAACCTATAGTGTTTTCGAAAGCACCAATTGACCCAATTTCCCCTTCATTAAACCAAGTGGTGCTCACTGTAGAGCCACTTGGGCAGAGCTGAGCTCCAGAAAGGAGGAGCTTGAGCTTCAGCTCCTCCTTCCTTGCACTACTTCTACGAGTGATGTCACTGGGGGTTGGGGTTAGGGGTGGGGTGGGTGTACGCATTAAAACAGCTTATAGGAGGAGGAGCAAGTGGCTCTGCAGCGAGCAGTGTCTCCACTAAACCCAACCGACAGTCTCGCAGCCGCCTGATTTTCACCACATTTTCAGATATTACCACATTCTCACCCTGTTATTTACTTGTTTATTTATTTATTTTTTTTGCCTTTTGTTTTAGTTTTACCTGCTTTCTGGAACTGTTCTACGCTGGATTCGAACCCCATCGCTATGGTCAACTCCTCTCTGCATAGCAAGTCTGTCGACGTCAGTGAGCCACTGGACAACTCGGTAACAGTGGAAAATCCATCCATATGGAGACAAACAATCAGCTGGTAGCACAAAAAGAAACAGAAACCGTCAGTGGTGTCATACCGCCCTGTATCGTTCATTTTAAAGATGAAATGCAGTCATACGTAGCTCTGGATACATAATTCACACTCTCCACAAATGTATGCGGGGGTACATTTTCACAATAAGCCTATGTTGTTCATTAAGTTAAATTTAAGACTTAAAACTTAAAAAAAAAAGTAAAACCTTTTTAAGACCAGTATGAATAAAATTTCAGACTTATATAGGACTAAGCGGTAAGGATTCTTTCTATTGGTCTAGTTGGACCAATGGAAAAGATAAAAAAAAAAGGAACTAGTTTAGTTATTTCTTATCC
Organism: Danio aesculapii; assembly: GCF_903798145.1. Lineage (NCBI taxonomy): Eukaryota > Metazoa > Chordata > Actinopteri > Cypriniformes > Danionidae > Danio > Danio aesculapii. The sequence goes on along the minus strand of NC_079435.1, from coordinate 10,511,892 downwards.
ACATATATAAAATAATGTGTTAATATACATGCACTGTTTTCAACAAAGTTTTTATTACTATTAATATTAATATGGTTAAACAATATTGATTGATTTAAAAGTTTTATTGAGATGGATGGTGATTGGGAGGCCCAGACAGAATCTGCGTGCGCAGAATTCCGTAAATTTTTAGCTCATCGTTGATTCTGTTTATTTACTTGTGTAAATGTGTGTATATGTATATTTATTCAGTTTTTAAATTAATTTCAGTAACATTATTGACTAATATAAAGATGTCCATATGATTTATTTACAATACAGTTTGTGAAGTCATATTTTCTGTGTTTTAGTAGATGTTTTATAGAAGACTTGCTTTGTTTACCAAATAAAGTGGATCTAATTGGATTTGCATTGTAAACATTAAATATAAGTTAAAAAGGTATTACTTTTTAGTTTATATATATATAACTTATATATTTATATATTTTTACTATATATATTAGTAGAAATAGCAAAAAATGTCAGCAGATTCCGTCTGGCCCTAGTGATTGGATGGGTGTTCTGATCGGGTAGATTTACATGGACAAAAGAAAATTAAGATCTGTTTAAAATGATTTGAGACCTACAACACAATATTTCAGTGAATTCAAGACTTTTTAAGGCCTAAAAATAATTTTTGACATTGAAGATATTATGTGACTTTAAGACCCAGCAGACACACTGAGCAATAGTCAGTTTACGAGTGTATGTTATATTCCTATTTAAATTTTTTTTTTAATCAAATAGATTAGGGCGGCACGGTGGCTCAGTGGTTAGCACTGTCGTCTCACAGCAAGAAGGTCGCTCGTTCGAATCCCAGCTGGGTAAGTTGGCATTTCTGTGTGGAGTTTGCATGTTCTTCCTATGATGGCATGGGTTTCCTCCGGGTGCTCCGGTTTCCCCCACAGTCCAAATACATGTGGGACAGGTGAATTGGATGAACTAAATTGGCCGTAGTGTATGAGTGTGTATGCAAGTGTGTATAGGTGTTTCCCAATGCTGGGTTGCAGCTGGAAGGGCATCCCCTGCATAAAACAAATACCAGAATAGTTGCCGGTTCATTCCGCTGTGGCGAACTCCGAAATAAAGACTAATTCAAAGGAAAATAAATAAATTAAATCATGACTATATTCATTTAAACATTTTTATATGCAAACATCTACATTTTTAATATCCACCTTTTTGTGGTAGCATCACATCATCCCTGTGCGTTAAGAATGCATATCAATTCATTTTTTGGTTCAGACACACTCAGAGTCCCTATTAAGAAGGAAACCCACAGTTTTGGGTTAATTACCCCACTGTCTCCCCACAATGCAAAGGCTGTGTTGATCATCTCTGTCTCTTGTGAAACTCACCATGCACTCTGGCAGCCAGGCCGCGGCAGTGCCAACAGGGAGGAGTGTGCCAGCCTGTGAAAGGGTTGAGTGCGGTTGACCCCATGGGTTGTTTGGGCATTGGACGCAGATCAAAGGCTTGGAGCAGCGGAGAGAGGAGGAGGTGAACCGCTACGGTGAGGGTGGGAGATGTGCCAACTCGGATTTGCATCCCTGGAGACTGAGAGAGGTGTGAGACAGAGAGAGAGAGATACAGGATTAACATCTCCCTCGTTATTTGCTTGCTCATGATAAACCCAGCACTGCAGTGTCCGAAAGGTGTCATGGTTTATTTGAATGACAAGTGGTAAGGTCAGGCTACGATATAGATTTTTTCTAGGGCGTCTGTATTTTTACTCTAGCATTATTGAATCAGGAATTTGTTATTTCAGTCACACTTTACAATATGGTTTCAGTAGTTAATGTATTTACTAAAATAAGCTAAGAATAAACAAGACTTAGTCTTTATTAATATAGTTCAACATTTACTAACGCATTATTAAAATATAAATTCATGATTGTTAATATTAGTTAATACACTGTGAGTTAACATGATCTAACAAGGAATGACTTTATTTCCATAAACTAACATTAACAATGATGAATAAATACAGTTATTAATGTATTATTCGTTGTTTGTTCATGTTACTAAATAAATTAAATAACATCAACTAACACAACCTTATTGTAAAGGGTTACCATTATTTCTCAAGTGTCCAAAGTGTTATGTGTAAAATTAATGTAAGTACAAAAGTCTCAGACAGCAATAAATTCAAAAAGATATTTAATTATACTAATTATAACTCATTCATTTATTTTCTTTTGGCTTAGTCCCTTTATTAATCTGGGGTCGCCACAGAGGAATGAACCGAAAACATATCCAGCATATGTTTTATGTAGCGGATGCTCTTCCAGCCGCAACCCAACACTGGGAAACACCCATACACTACTCATACACTACAGCCAATTTAGCTTACCCAATTCACCTGTACCGCATGTCTTTGGACTGTGGGGGAAACTGGAGCACCCGGAGGAAACCCACGCCAACACAAGGAAAACATGCAAACTCCACACAGAAATGCCAACTGACCCAGCCTGGGCTCAAACCAATGACTTTCTTGTTGTGAGCGATCGTGCTACTCACTGCGCCACAGTGACGCCATTATACGTGTAACATATTTATAATTACAATTGAAAGCTCAAGTTATTGTATTTAAAATGTTGGTTAAACACAACCGAGAGCTATGTGAAACCGCAACCTCCGAGCAACAAAGCAAATTAATTTCCTCTGGGACTCCTTTTAACGAATTCATCCACTTATTTCTCCTTTTCAGCACATACAGCAGGAGATTTTGTTGCTTTTCTGATCAGTGTTTTTCACTTTTTTCCCCCTAACCCGATCTCCGCTGCTTCCCTTTGCACCCACCTCCACACCTGGGTTTGACATCAGGGCCTCATTTAGTGTCTTCTCTTTAATGATGGAGGGATTAGTGATGTGCAATTGCTACACACACACACACACACACACACACACACACACACACTCACACAAAAGCTCACACTCCCGCTGTGACTGTCTTTTTAAGAGACTGATCAGCGTCACTTTGGCATACTATCAGTGAAGCTTAACACGACTCCACACAGCATGGGCCGCAGTTCCTACAGCTCACTCGTAGGTGGAACAGGCTTTTTCGAGTCTAAATGGCTAGAGGGACAACAGAGGAAGAGCTGAAGCCCCAAATGCTGATGTCCTTCAGTCCTGAGTGGGAATCTGGTTTCAGGACTAAATTAAATGCACGTTTTGCGAAAGGAGATCTGATGATTTGAAAATAAACTGAAACCAAAGGTCGAAATAACAACAAAGAAATCCAGCTCCCAAACACACTTGGGATTACATTTCAAGTGCTTTGAGAGTTAATAAAAATGTTTATTCGTTCAAATAAATGTCAGAGGAACACTTGATTTTTTTTCCGATTGTATATATACACTCACCAGCCACTTAATTAGGTACACCAGTCCATCTACTCGTTAATGCAAATTTCTAATCAGCCAATCACATGGCAGCAAGTCAATGCATTTAGGCATATAGACATGGTCAAGACGATCTGCTGCAATTCAAACCGAGCATCAGAATGGGGAAGAAAGGTGATTTAAGGGACTTTGAACGTGGCATGGTTGTTGATGCCAGACGGGCTGGTCTGAGTATTTCAGAAACTGCTGATCTACTGGGATTTTCATGCACAACCATCTCTAGGGTTTACAGAGAATGGTCTGAAAAAGAGAAAATATCCAGTGAGCGGCAGTTCTGTGGGCACACTGTAAAAATTGCTGTAAAATTTTAAGTATTACTGGCAATTTTGGATGCCAGTAATTCTGTAAAGTTTACAAGTGCACTGTAAATGAACAAATAGAACTGTACTGTAAAGTTTTTTACAGTTGTAATGTATATACGTTTCTTAATGTAAATGTTAATTTAGCATAATGGCCTCAAAATAATAATTATTATTATTTTTTTTTTCAATGCCTTGATTTTATTTGTGGTTTATATAAATGTAAATAAGTTGGAGAGGACAGCGTGCACCTGTGAGGAAAGAGACATTGTGTGTTCATAAGAGAAGAGTAAGATAAGTGATTCAGTCTGTAAGTGAACCGTTCTTGAATTGTTGTTGTTGTTATTCAGCCCTGAATCATCAAAGAAAAAAAGAGAAAAAAACGGAGCAAATATATCTACAGAAAATGAAAAGGCTGTCACATTCATTGTTCAAGGGGGCAACATTAGTCTAAAAATCGGAGTGAGTAATACTGTTGTTTCGAACATACCCGAACCATAATGTGTCACCCAGACCATGGAGTCGGAGAGCAGAGAATCATGGGATATCCTCTAAAGCTTTTCTTTAGGTCATTTCTGTCATCCCTCAGTGAGGCCTCAAACACTTGGAACAACATTAAAGAGAGTCGCGTCTTCAACATGTGACTGCTGGTCCTGCAGGAGGGAAACAAAAAGATATTGACAGAGAAGAAAAAATGCTCAAATGTACGCCAGACAGTCTCTTGGTGGTAGATGAAGCATATGGAGCGAGTGGGAAACTCCCTTTTGTTTTCTGGGGGGTCTCAGGGTGTGGTTTTGCTTGAGGAGAATGCGATCGGCTCTGTTGAAGGGTTATGGATTAGCTTTGGCCTGTGCTGACAACGCAGAGCTTATCTAAAGGCCACCAAAACAATCCAAAACCAGTGTTTGCTTAAAGCCCTCCTGAAGTAGCGATCTCCAGCAAACACCCTAGTCGGAATTTCCAGGGAAACTGCCAAGGAAAAAAAAAATGATGGGGGATCCCGTTTTTCAGGATGAGGGTGCTAATGGCGGACAATAATATATCAAAGCGCTCAATTGATGACCTGAAATCCCAATGTCTGTTTGGGAAATATGCTTATATTCCATTCTTTTTTTGTATTAGAATCTTATTTTCTAGGTGGTATGGTAAAATATGAAAATGAGGCATATTACAGTTAAATATGATCATTATTAAATATTAATAATATGAAATGTCAACATTGGATAAAATCAGGTTTTACTCATTTTTGTGTCATATTGTTTTATGCAGTGAATGCCCTTCCAGCTGCAACCCATCTCTGGGAAACATTCATACACACTCATTCACACACACACATACACTACGGACAATTTTGGCATACCCAATTCATCTATACCACATGTCTTTTGGAGCATCCGGAGGAAACCCACGCAAACACGAGGAGAACATGCAAACTCCACACAGAAATGCCAACTGACCCAGCTGAGGCTCGAACCAGCGACTTTCTTGCTGTGAGACGACAGCGTAACCCACTGCGCCACGGCGTCCCCCATAGATATATATATATATATATATATATATATATATATATATATATATATATATATATATATATATATATATATATATATATATATATATATATATATATATATATATATATATATATATATATATATATATATATATTTTTTTTTTTTTTTTTTTTTTTTTTTTTTTTTTTTTTTTTTTTAAATCATTAATATCCACCTTATATTTTTCCATGAATCTGCGAGACTTGACTGCAAGACCAATCCATTATCTTCAATAAAAATTTCAAAGAACAACAACGAAGTGCAGTAATTAGTAAAACTGCTTCCAGTACAACCCAGTGTTTATAATTATGACAACACAAAGAAGTATGCTTCATTACCAATTTGCTATATCAAGCAAGCTGTATTGTACAAATGTTTAAATGTGAGAAGCAATAAAGGGGAAAGTTCACCCAAAAAAAGGATATTCACTCAGTATTTACTCATTCAAGTGGTTCGAGTTTCTGTTTAACACACACAAAAAAGATATGTTGAAAACTTTTAGAAATCGGTAACCGAAAAAAGTGGTTAAGAATGAGTTAATGATAATGTGCCCCCTCAAGTAAAGTGATGACAGAAACACATTGACAGCTCATGGTTAGATTTAGCTTAAACTAAAAGTTTACATAAACCAGAATCTGCGACCATTTTTTTCACAGGGTGACGCAGTTCCTAGAGAATTAAATGGGAAAACAGTGGGCGTGACTTGTTTTTTCTACTGCAAGCTGATTGGATGTAATAAAGTAGGATTTTCATTCAGAAAGATTGGGAAAAGGGTTTCTGGAGAGTTATTACAACCTAACAGATTCCTCCTCACCATCACTTCTGTTTGTTGTCAAAACTGACAGTTGGAGAGGTGTGGTTAAGCATGTTAGCCACGCCCAATAACCTCAGACAGGGAACAGGAAGTGAATTTTCAGATTTTATTTTTAGATTAGAAGGGTAAACTACTTTTTTCTTAATGAAATGCACAGATGAATCGTTCACCACAAAACTAGCAATGTGAGCTAACAAAGTTACATGGTTAGATTTGATTTTATGTGTACTTTAAAGTTAGTTCTTGCTTGACGCATGTCTTAACTCATCATTAGATCATAATAAAGTAATGTTCAGTGTACATATTAGTACCTCACTATTCATGTACTGTTATTGTGTTACCAAAAACAGTAAATTAATTTAGCTAAATGCTAATTGTTTCCTACATCTCAGTGTTTTTAGTGTTGGTGTCATCTTGTCCTGTGTTAGTGTTGATGTTTGAGGCTGCCTGTCGAATCCCCAACAGATCCTGGCCCTCCGCTGAGCTTAGCTGCTGAGCCCTCGCACAAGAGCCAGATTAAAAGGTTTGGTTGGAAACACGACAGGGGGAAAGAGAAGGGTTGCCTTTTCCATTGTCAGCGGCTTTTATCCCTCGCAGGCTTGTGAAAATTCACTCAAAATTAGCTGTCAAATTTGGCGAAGAGAATCAGGCGCGCTTGACAGCAGATTATCGCGTTAAAGGAACCAAGAAAATGCATCAAGCTATTTATTTTGTTGTGATCAAGAATGCAGTAGAGATGAACTGTATTTCGCCAGCCGTTTTAATTGATCCTCATTTTTGAAAGGCTAATTCTTCCCTCTGCGTGCAGTAAGAAGGCACATTGCTGCCGGTTAATGGAAACATTGCTGTGCAGTAATGAACTACGGATTCAAAGAAAGTTTTAATTGGAGAAGAAGAAAGCATCTTCCCCATCATCTTGAGCGATTTGGGCAAATCAAAGTGACTCTAGTGTTAAGACAGGATTAATGATGAAGAAAAATGCATGTGAATAAGTTAAGGATAGAATTTTGCCTGTATTTTTTTTTGTCTCCACACTGTAAGGCCCTGTCCACACGAACACGGGTATTTATTTTCAAAACCACATTTTTTTCTACGTGGTTTCGCTGTTTGTCCACACGGGTGACTGAAACCGTAACCAGGGTGTAGATTTTCTGATGCGTGGGGTCGAGTGGACACTAAAACTGAAGTTTTCATCTCATGACTTTAGCGTGTACGCTGTTTTCTTCTTTCCAACTGCCAACACAGCTGAGTTCCCACTAAACACGGAAAATGTGAATGAAGCAAATTTCATATGTTCACAGCAAACATTTAGCATATTCCGCATTGTTCAACCATAGGATAGTAATCTCATGTTCGCATTGTCTTAAAAATATACTTAAATATACCTAATTCCCCTGTAAGGCATGAACTCAGCATAAAAGTGTCATGATCGCCACCTGTTGGTTTAGAGTGCCCTGAACATGCCTCACAGTGAGTTTCTAAGGTAAGATTTTTATTTTATTTTTTTTTAAATAAAAGCGGGAAAAGGTTTGTTAAAAAAAATACCCGTTTACATGTGGACATGGCCTAAAAAATGCCGGCTTGCCACAATTCATTCATGATGTCCCAACACAAATCGATTACGTTAACTTGACACATTTTACATGACACTTGACATTTTAACAACTATTTTTTGCTGGATTATCTTGTCCCACACTTAACTTGATGCATTTAATTGAGTTGAACACAGGGGCGTAGATTTAGGGTGGACGGAGGGGACGCGTCCTCACCAATATCCACCGACCATTGAAATGTCCCCACCAATAATTTAATCCACTTAAAAAAAATCGTGCTGTCAACATTAGCTTGCCTTTATTAAACTTTCTCTTTATCAGTCAATAAACATTTTTTTACATTACACTATCAGGCCTGTAGGCAGCTTATTGAAAGGAGTGGGGTTTTTGCTTTTTTGCAGTTATTTGCCTGATTTTTTATTTAATTGTGAGGTATAAATATTACATTTTAGTGACATTTTAAGAACTTTTTTTTGCTGGATTATCTTGTCGGATGGTTATCATAACCACACTTTTTGATGTACCAAAAAATATTTCCAACCATTTTGTTAAATTGCTTGCCATACTATTTTAAGTGTTTATTTACAAATGTGCATTTAAGCTTTATATTACAGTTTTATAACTAATGAAAATTTTGAATAAGAATTATGAAAAAATACTTATTTTTAAAATACAAACTTATTATCATCTATCATTAAAATAGTTTTTTTTAGAAATTTGTTAAAACTTGTTAAAATAAAAAAACTATAAAAAACTGTGCCAGCACATTCAACTTTCCTCAGTCAGAATTTAGCCATTTGAAAAAAAAAAAAAAAATGAAAATAGTAATAATCCAACTTTAGGTCTTTTAAAATTAATCCTAAAGAGGATTAATTAATAATATATTTTAATAGCAGTTAAATAATTATTAGCAGCATATATATATATATATATATATATATATATATATATATATATATATATATATATATATATATATATATATATATATATATATATATATATATATGCTGGGGGGTTGTTTCATTCACCCGTCTCCACCAATGTCAAGTGCAAACCTACGCCCTTGGTTAAACATAAAACAATTAAGTTGTCTTAAAAAAAATCTCAAGAATTTATTTTTTTTTTCAGCTCATTTTAAATAAATAGTTTAAACAAGCAGCAAAAATATAATTTTTGAGTGTTATATTTAAGTTATGTCTAAAAAAGTATGTCTGTTGTACCTATCCATGTTGATATAGCTATTCAGTCTCCGCCTGAATCATACAGCTTTGATTATCATGAAAGAATTAAGTCTAGTTGTCATCTTTTAGTGTGTTTACTCTACTAAGTTAAATAAACATTTGCATGAAACATCTACTTTCTGTATTATTAGTAAATTCATTCACTTATTAAGTTATTAAAAAATAGATATTTTATGTCTGTCTCTATTTTCTGGTCAACTCTGTTGCACTGGTTATAGAAAGGCGGAACATACCTGTAAAGCACTGATAGAAAAGAATGGGACTTGCTACAAGTGATGCCAGTTATTCTGGCGGGAAACTCTGGAGGACATAAAGGCATGTCGTTAGTCTTCTCTCATTAATTTGTGGAAAATGTTTAAGATACACCAGTAGCAGATTCAGTCTATGTTTACTCTGTTACTGTGATATATCAGTGATTTCCTCATTCACTTTTCGAAAACAATAATATGATGAATATACATAAAATTCTGTTTTGGACGTGTATGTGGTATCTTTTCTGTGGTTAGCATCATGAGCTAAAGCACAAAATGGTGGAAAATGTCAACTCTGTTACTGTCAACTCTGCTTAAACGTATTTTTATGGTAAAAACACCATAATATGTTTGCAGATATTTAAGAGACACGCTAAGTGAACATTTTTGTTTATCTAAAAAACAATGATAAGGTCAGATTCTGCTTTGAAAATGTGTGTAACGTGGCAGAACGTCTGTCTTTGTTTTGGTCCCTTTAACCCACCCACTGCCAGTTTAGCCAATTATATTTCAGCACCCCAGGTTGCCTTGGTGGAAAACCATGTATTTCATTCATTCAGTCAAAAAGGCTCTCAAAACATACATCCGTAGCTGAAATGTGACCTCTGGTGGACAGTAGCAGACTCCGAAATGAGACGCAGATTCAGAGTTCCACATCAGGTGGTTATTAATTAGCATATAATCTAAAAATTAGGAACGTAAACAGGTGAGCAGGTTACATTGTAACCCCGTGTTCCTAACAACACGCTACGTGAGGAGATTTGCAGTGATAAGCAATTTAGCTGTTTGCACCAGACGAAACACGACAGAAATTTAAAAAGAGGCATTCTGAAGCACAGAATAGTGCACTCACTGCACTCCAACGAAATGGTAAGGGTAATAATCTAATTAATACATATTAAACCTCTTTAACATTATTAAATGTACATGCTGAATTACTAATATGTGTTGGCTTTCACTGAGTCACATTTCTAAAGTTCCATTTCTAACAGCTTATTGTATTTTCCAGATCTGAGGTGAACTATCTGCTGCTGCTTTCAGTAGTATGGCAATAAATGTCATGTAAAATGGCATTCAAACTCACATTTTTAGCATTTAACACTGAATAAAGCGCATGAGGTGTACCTGAGGTGATCATTGTTTATCGATAGTCTCGATAGTCAGGCACACTCCTGCTGGTCCTCAATCTGGCAACCTATGTTTGCGTGTGTTTTGAACCAGGAATGCAAACTTACATACTGCACCTAAAAAATGTTCAACAATACGTTAAACAAAAATTAGCGACACAATCAAATGTTCTCATTTATATTTAAGCATTTTTCATTATATTTTACATTTATAATGAAATTAGTTTACTGTTAATTATATTTTTTGTATACCATTACAGCTAAATTGTGTTTTCACTACTTATACCAGAATTTATCAAACTGATAGTTGAACAAGCATTTATTCTGACAAAATTTGTTCTTAAAATGTACTTTTAACCTTGTCAAGCACTTACAGAAATCATACAACAATCTAGAATGACAGAACCGTAATGAACATAGAGAAAAAAATCATGGCTTAGCTTTATAGCAGTAAAAAACATGTCAATAAACAACACAAGGTGCTTAAAGGTTTTTTATATTTGGCGCAAATCTGACAGCTTTGTCACAGACTTCATTTCCCTTTCTGTCCTGATTTCATTTGTATTTTTATCCCCTTTTTAAAATGAATATTTTATTATTCTTTACTGAAAAAAAAAGAAGAAGCCAGTGATGGTCTTTGAAGCTGCTGTCTCCTCATGCGTATTTGTGACATCGCAAGATCTGTGAAGAGATCAAACTCCTCCTCTGGTTAGAAAACATGAAAAGGTATGAATGCAGGGCTAGTAGATGTGTTTGGGCAGCTTATTGTCAGACAATGTGACAAAGGGTCACATATTCACAAAGCAGTTGTAATTTAGGAGCTGCTTAATATAGCCGTTTCATCTGTGGTTGTTTTTAGAAGAAATCTAGAAATGGAACAGTGTCTTTCTCGCGCTCAACAACCGTTTTATCTTGTTCAGGGCTAAATAAATTATATATAATATTGGCGTTAAAAGTCTAAATCATCAGACATAAGGAAATACCTACATTTTTGAGTTATAACCAAATATGTTTTGTGTGTGTGTGTGTGTCACAGATTGCATACAAAGGGTTAATGATGAGGAAAAATATGCTTGTGTGTTTGTGAAAATTACATATACAGTACTCAGCATAAATGAGTACATGCCTCACAGATCTCTCTTTTAAATTCATATTGGATTCTTAAAAAAATTATATTTGTGTAGACTCACCAGCCACTTTATTAGGTACACCTTACTAGTACCGAGTTGGACCCACTTTTGCCTTCAGGACTGCCTTAATCCTTCGTGGCATAGATTCAACAAGGTACTGGAAATATTCCTCAGAGATTTTGGTCCATATTGACATGATAGCATCACACAGTTGCTGCATATTTGTCGGCTGCACATCCATGATGTGAATCTACTGATCCACCACATCCCAGAGATGTTCTATTGGATTGAGTTCTGGTGACTGTGGAGGCCATTTAAGTACAGTGAACTCATTGTCATGTTCAAGAAACCTGTCTGAGATGATTCACGCTTTATGTTTTTATGCATATGCCTGCTTTTAAATACTGTACTTGCACTACTATAACCAGAATTTATAAAACAGATTATAAATGAATATAGCCAAAGACATTTCATCTATACAGTATGTGTGTGGGGGGGGGGGGGGGGGGGGGGTGCTCATTGTAAATCACAGATTGAGTGTAGGAATGAGAATTAAGCTCTACAGTGAGTTCATCGCTAGAGAACAGCAGCAGAGCCCTGAGGTGTGGAATTCCCCCTTCACACAACATTCACTCTCCAATTAACTCTCACTGACAACACCTGTGACATATGATGGGAGAAAGGAATGGATGGATGGATGAATGAATGGACGGACAGACAGACAGACAGACAGTCAGTCAGACAGACAGACAGACAGACAGGACAAAAGAACCCTAGAACACTAGATGGATGGATGGATGGATGGATGGATGGATGGATGGATGGACATATAGAACAAAAGAACCCTAGAACACTAGATGGATGGATGCATGAATGAATGAATGAATGGATTGAAGGACTGATAGAACAAAAGAACCCTAAAACACTAGATGGTTAGATGGATGGATGGATGTACAGACAGGACAAAAGAACCCTAGAACACTAGATAGATGGATGCATGGATGAATGAATGGATTGATGGGCAGAAAAAACAAAATAACCCTGGAACACTGGATGGATGGACGGATGGATGGATGGATGGACATATAGAACAAAATAACCCTAGTACACTAGATGGATGGATGGATGGATGGATGGATGCATGGATGGATTGAAGGACAGAAAGAACAAAATAACCCTAGAACACTGGATGGATGGATGGATGGATGGATGGATGGATGGATGGATGGATGGACATATAGAACAAAATAACCCTGGAACACTGGATGGATGGATGGATGGATGGATGGATGGATGGACATATAGAACAAAATAACCCTAGAACACTAGATAGATGCATGCATGGATGAATGAATGGATTGAAGGACAGAAAGAACAAAATAACCCTGAAACACTGGATGGTTGGATGGATGGATGGATGGATGGATGGACATATAGAACAAAATAACCCTAGAACACTAGATGGTTGCATGGATGGATGGATGGATGGATGGATGGACGGACAGACAGGACAAAAGAACCCTTGAACACTAAATGGATGGATGCTCAGATGAATGAATGGATTGAAGGACAGAAAGAACAAAATAAGCCTGGAACACTGGATGGTTGGATGGATGGATGGACATATAAAACAAAAGAACCCTACAATACTAGATGGTTGGATGGATGGATGGATGGTTGGATGGACATATAGAACAATAGAACACTAGATGGATGGATATCACCAGCATTCATAATACAGTAAGCTTTCCTTATTATCAGATGATCTTACAGTTCAGCCCGACTCTACAATTTAAATGCAATTCTGTTTTGACACATTTCTTCATCTTTTTTTTTCATACCGTACCTAATTGCATTTCGGAAAAAAGTTCTTCATTTGTAACATGACACAAAGGACATTCAAGTGCGGAACAGTTGATTCAGCATAAGCGATGTGTGCGGTGAGGAAAATTAAATCCCGTTGCCATCCCAGGGCGGATTGTAATGTACAAAACAAGTCCAAACTGAACTTGATAAAATAATCATAAGTGGGTAATTTTCTTAGCGATTCTATGCTACTACTTAAAACCTTTCTGGATGCTCTCACGAGTACACAACACAACACACAGGCAGCCTTTTGTTCACCACAAGGCACTGATGTGCTTTCAGTTTCCATGCCAACAGACTTTCATCTTTCATCTTCCTTACCAGCTCATCCTACGCTTCAGATGAATTAGGTTTGTTACAAATTCTTTTGAAGTGTGGAGGCTACCCCCCCTCTCTATCCCCAACCCCACTTCAGCCAAAACAAAACACAACAAGCCCCCCCAAAAATAAATACGTATATAAATAAAGAAATAAAAGCAAGCCAGAAGAGTGGCTGCACGTAAGCCAATAATCAGTAGCTATTTTGCCTCATCGGCCAACCAATGGCATTATGCAAGGAATATTCCTCAGCTGCTGCCCTTCATTTTCCTGAGCGGCACGCGTTGAAGTGCGCCCTACTATTCAACTCCATTATGAAGCCCAAGCTCTGTCAAGATGCATTGTGGCTGCGTAATGATCTTCAATTACGCTGATGTCGGACCCGTAGGGAGATGTCGTATAGGGGCGAAGGGGGGCCGCAATGACAGAAGTGTACCCAGAACAAAGCCTTGAGAGCGGGAAGAACCTCCACGTCCTCAGATATGGACGTCTGAGGAGAATTACACCTCTAGACACAAAGAAGCAATTTTACCAAACCCCGCGTTTTAGAGTGCTCCAAGACGGAGGGCATGAATGCTGGAGAAGGCCACTGTCTTTGAAGAGTTCCCACAATAGCGCTGCGTTCAAAAGCTTCAGTCTTTCTTTTTCATTTGTGCTCATTTCAAATCTCTTTTTTTATGCCGAGCGCTTGGCATTTTGCAAATGAAAAGAGAAGCGTTTCTGAAGACGTCTGTCAGTGCTTGACAGTTTCTTTAGGTGCACAACAACAACTCGTTTTGGCCTCAAACAACACAAATACTAGGCGACACACACTTACTTTCAGTCATGTAAAGTAACGAATTACAAATACTATAATTGCCTTGAGTAATTGAGTAGTTTTTCTCAGGAATTGTACTTTAGTAGTTCACCATTGCATGCTTTTGGGGATGTTTTCATCCACGGTGATTCATTCATTCATTCATTCATTCATTTTCTTTTCAGCTTGGTCTCTTTATTAATCCGTGGTCGCCACAGCGGAATGAACCTCCAACTTATCCAGCACATGTTTTACGCAGCGGATGCCCTTCCAGCAGCAACCCATTTCTGGGAAACATCCACACACACTCATTCACACTCATACACTACGGACAATTCGCCTGTACTACATGTCTTTGGACTGTTGGGGGAAACTGGAGCACCCGGAGGAAACCCACACGAACACAGGGAGAACGTGCAAATTCTACACAGAAACGGCAACTGACCCAGCCGAGGCTCGAACCAGCGACCTTCTTGCTGTGAGGTGACAGCCCTACCTACTGCACCACTGCATCGCTCTAGGGTTATATTAAGTCTTAAATTGGGGACAACTTTCTCTGTGTTTCAGCAAATTTAATGATTTTTGGTGACAATTTTATTTTGACACATACTTTGGGAAAAAGCTTTGAACGTTTTCAAAAATTCAACTATACACTCTGGGCAAATTGACTACCCTTTCGTTATGTTGGTGGCAGTTTTTGCCACATAGACTGATTTCACACGGCCGCCATTTTAAAAGTGAAAGTGAAGCTGTGGTGGGAAGAAACTCGGAAGTATCTCCTGGAGTCACACAGGAACGGCATCTGCGATGGCGTATTGTTGTGTACCTGGCTGTATATGTCATCAGCGAAGAAAAAGTGACACAAATTTATCATTTTACAGCTTTCCGAGCGACCCGAAGGTCCGTTCTGAATGGATAGTGAAAATAAAAAGGGATATCGGACCTCTTTTTCAGCTAAGTTGATTGATGCTGATTTTCCTTGTTGGTAAGAAGTATTTTTTTTTACTGTTGATCATCAGTTGCAGTGCAAAAAAAAGCTTAGTTTTTACCGCCTATATAGAGTACTGCGTGTGTGTGCACGTGTGTGAGAGAGACTTTTGCGCACTTATCTTGATATGTCTGAGAAAATCAAAATAAGTAGCTCAGCTCTCAGAACACATTAAACACAGCAAGTGTACTGATGTGCCCTTACTATAATCTCCTGTTTTATTCCATAGAACTCCATATAAACGCCAGAATTTTTTTTGCAAAAGGCTATCTAAAGGGTTAATGCTGCCAACTGATGATCAACAGTAAAAATTACACATTTTATGTCTTCCCGACAGGGAAATGCATCAACAATCAAGAATGCATGATTATATGCTGTCATGACTTTGCAATCAAAAAATGTCATTATAATGGAAGTCAATGGGGCAAAAACAGCCCCCAACACTACAAAAGAGTAGTAATTTGAACAGTGCACAAGGGTTAGAAAGTGTGTACTTTTGCTTGAGTACAATTTTAATGCTGTATCAGCACTTTTACTCCTCTATTTTCCTTCAACCTGCAGTCATTGCTTATTTTTTTTTTCATCTATGTTGATTTGTTAGGTAGAATAATCAGTCTGGTGATTCCTGTCTGATCAAATTGTTCATAAAAAGATCGGATCAGACTAAGATGTTTTATAAATGCGGTAAACATTTACATCGTGGAAGCATTAAAAGTGATCACGAAGATGTAAAATCATTACACGCAACAACCAATGGACTGTATAGATTGCATATCACTGATGATGTAATGTAAATGATATAAAGTAACATATTACAAATAATCAAATTGCCGTAATAGAGTAGTTGTTCTAAGGAACTGTACTTTACCAAGTAGTTAAAAAACAGGCATTAAAAAAGGCCTTAAAAATAACTAAATTCGCTACAGAATATTACGTTTTCAATTACATACATGTACTGCATTTATTCTATTAGTGCTGCATTAGCTTCGTTCTATCTATCTACATGAATAACTTGTGCATAATATGCAATAGCAAATTGTCACAACTAGATTTTTTCCCCTTAGGTTAAACAGATTTCACTTTGGATGTTAACGCATTAACCTACTTTTTGTCAGCATATGTTAAAGTCAGCATTAAATCAAATGTTTATTTTGCTAGTGCACATTGGTATTATTTAGGTGATCAAAAAAAATGTTTTTTCTGCAAATTTTCAATTAAGATCTGACCATGTTGCCTCTCTTACCATTAGTTTGCTATAAGCAAATGAGCCACAAAATGAAAGCCCCACCCCTTAATCAATAATCTATTTCAGCCGGAAGTACATAAATATACTGAAATAAAAGCCTCGGCAACTTCTGCTTCATGTGGACTAAATTCTTGTCAATTTTTTAATTTATAGTCTATGAACAGCAAATAATTTAACCTACGCTTAGAAATAAACACCCTTACAATATAATGGCACTGATGTAAGAGCTTTTTTATTCTGCATTGTATAAGGTGGAATAAATTTCTATTAAACTACACATACTTTTTGAAGAGCTTCTTTTTACTCATATTTTGAGTAGTATCAAAGTCCCTTTAAGGCAAGTCATTTCACTCAGCAGCCAACTTTGAAACACCTCTCGGGCAGTATGCTCGAGCATTCTGTCTGAACAGGGAAACATCAAATTCTCCAAAACTGTTTGCCAAGCTTATGATTACATTACATATTAGGAATCACCAATAAAGTTAAAGAACAACTGTCTCATAAGTTTAGTTTCTAAACGTTCAAATCAAACAAAATATTTTCTGATGGCAGAAACATGATTTTTAACACAATTCTGCGCAGATTCCGTCTGGCCCTGGTGATGAGGTATATACATACAATTAATGAATATTTATATATTCAGTCAAAAAATGTTGTGTTCCTTTTAGTGTGTAAACTACAACATTGAGATCAATCTTTTCACAAAAAATTTATCGCAAATCAATATAAAAATATATATTATTTCGCAGCAAATAATCGCAATATTAAAAAATATATATCGCAACAAACAATCACAATATAAAAAAATATATATTTTCCCTAAATCGTTCAGCCCTAAGTAATGGCACTTTCCTCCACTGCTAACCCCATTGCAGAACTTTCATTTCGACCATTTATTTCATTTTCTTTCTTTTTTTTTGCATCAATATGATGAAAGTTTCATCGCTCCACACACAGCCGGTCCCTCAGAGAGAAGCTCTGCCTAACACTGGTGACATCAAGGTGTCTTGCGCCTTTGTGTGCACCTTTTGAAGTTCACTCAACTTGAGGAAATAAAGAAATCAACGCTGCACAATAAAACTCTACCCAGGTTTTCGGAAATCTAGGTGAGGTGTCTGCTATTTCAGAGGTGAAGTAGGGGGCTTTGAAAACTGGAAAGGAAGTTAGCGCAAAACCAAAGGAATAAAAGCAAGCTTTCATTCTGTCTATGAAGACAGGCGTCAACACGGAGCGGTTAAATTTAGAGACTGCAGAATGTTTTGCTTTATGATGTCAGTAGTGGCAACCAAACATCTGACTGTGTTTGTGGCGCACGACTCTTCTCGAACGAGCCCTCATATTGTGTGCGAAATGAATGGTCTCTAAACACTTTATCATTAGCATTTAAAAGACCGGCAGCATATGGACACAAGGGACTATTTATTTGCATCAGAATGAAACGCTATAGATTGTCACGCACAATAATTGAGTCGCGACTTCATTTTGAGGTGTCAAGGTCATTTGTTTTTGTTTCTGACACACAATATTCATTAAATCCAGCTTGATTATTAATCATCCATCAGGCACAATGTGTTACAGTGCTTCAAAAACAAGGTTTGATGATGTATAAAATTATATAATCGCCACTGTTATGCTTTTTCAATTGCATTCTTTCATGTTGGTTAAAGCTGGTTGTGAATTTAAAAGGTCTGCAAAGTTTCAATAACCAAAGTGCAGATTATTAGTTATCATTCATTCACTCGTTTTCTTTTCGGCTTAGTTCCTTTATTAATCCGGGGTCGCCACAGTGGAATGAACCGCCAACTTATCCAGCACATGTTTTACGCAGCGGATGCCCTTCCAGCTGCAACCCATCACTGGGAAACATCCACACACACTCATTCCCACTCATACACTACGAAGATTACCCAATTTACCTGTACCGCATGTCTTTGGACTTGTGGGGGAAAACCGAAACACCCGGAGGAAACCCACGCGAACACTGGGAGAACATGCAAACTCCACACAGAAATGCCAACTGATTCAGCCGAGGCTCAAACCAGCGACCTTCTTGCTGTGAGGTGAACGTGCTACCCACTGCGCCACCGTGCAGCCAATAGTCATTATCATTTATAACTATTATTTATAGTTCAACAGTCTGAAACGAGTAGTCAGTGATTCCAGTCTTACTTCTACACAATTCTGCACAAACCTTCATAGGTTTGTAACAAATTTACAAAATGCCAGTCTACTGTCTTGACTGGCAACCTGCAAACAACACCTATTTTAGCCCTCAAACACTGTAGCTGTATCTAAGGCCTAGAAATGTCTATGCTATAGTAAAATGCTATAAGGAAGCCTCTAGAGTTGAAATTCAGACATAGTAATGAGCATTTGGTTTCTGACATGCAATGTTATTGGTTGGCCAATCCCAACAGATTAGTCCTTCTGACCAATCAGAGCAGAGCTAGTTCTATAAACGGTGTAATTTAGAGAGAGCAGAATCTTGAATTAACCCATTCAGAAAAGAACAGATGCTGCAATGATTATTATGAGAAAGTTAATGGTTTTTGACCTTGGGTGTTCACAAACTACAGCAGTCTGGTCCAATCAGAGCAGAGCTAAAGCTCTCAAAAAGAGATACTAAGAGAACAGATTTTAAACCAACCAGTTCAGGCATTAAGAAAAGAACTAATGCTGCAACTGAAAACATTAAGAGTTTTTGACGTTGAACATTAACCAATCAACACACTGGGCCAACTGACCAATCAGAACAAAGCTTGTTCCCAGAAAAGTGTGATTTAGAGAGAACAGATTCTTGAACTAACCAGTTTAGACACTGAGAAAAGAGTCGATGATGCAATAATTATCATGAGAAAGTGTTTTTGACTTGGGTGTTACCAGTCACCACAAATTGCTCCATCTGACCAATCAGAACAGAGCTATAGCTCTCAGAAAGGTGGGGTTTAGTGAGAACAGATACTAAACCATCTGATTCAGACACTGAGAAAAGAACTAATGCTGCAATGGTTATTATGAGAAAATGAAAGTGTTTTCGACCAATCACAACAGTCTGGGCCATCTGACCAATCTAACCTTTTTAAAAGAAAGGGTTTAGAGACACCAGATTCTTGAATCAGCCAGTTCAAACACTGAGAATATAACAGATGCTGCAATGATTATAAAAATTTTTTAAGTGTTTTTGGCCTTAGATGTTAACCAATCACTACAGACTGGGTCATCTGACCAATCAGAGCAGAGCTAGCTTTTTAAAAGGCTGGGCTTAGAAAAGTTATTTCAAGCAACCAGTTCAGAACTTCAGACACTGAGAAAAGAACAGCTGCTATAATAGATATTATGAAAAAATTAAAGTATTTTTGACCTTGAGTGTTGACTAATTACAGCAGACAGGGCCATCTGACCAATCAGAGCAAAGCTAGCTCTCTGTGAGGCGGGTTTTGAGAGACCAGATTCTTGAACCAACCAGTTGACTTGAACCAATCCAGACACTGAGAAAAGAACAGATGTTGCAGTGGTTATTTTGAGAAAGTTAAAGTGTTTTTGACCTTGGGTGTTGACCCATCACAACAGACTAGTCCAGCTGACCAATCAAAGCAGAGCTATAGCTCTTGGAAAGGTGAGGTTTAGTGAGAACAGATACCTCAACCAACCAATTTAGAAACTGAGAAAAGAGCTAATGCTGCAACAATATAATAATATAATAAGATTAAGGTGTTTTTTTGTTACCATGGGTGCCTACAAAACAAAATCAAAACCTTTAAAAGAAGCACTTGAAATTGGAGAGCTTAATATGGCAGATGTGAAAGTCTTGCTTTACAGATAAAAGAAGCAACTGCCGTTCCTCAAGAGTGTGCATTAAATGGGCCAACCTGAAATATACTGCTTTTTTAGCTCAACTGACTTGCCTTGAAGAAACTTTGATGTATAGCAAAGCCTCTAATTTGGTAACATAGTATTCACGTGCACATGAAACATAATTAACATCATCTAGAAGAAACTACAGTTATGAATAATGACATTAAAATCAGGAGATGATGAAAAGGGGGGCAGCTATTCCCAGTATAAATGTGCAATTATTATATTTTCTATAAATATAGGCAATATATTACAGTTATATTAATTAACATGTATTGTGCAATATTAAATTCTAAACATAAAGCGTTACGTAATCATATTAATTATAGCAGAGCAATTATTGATCGAAGCATGGAAAATATGCCATGGGGTGACATTTTTGCAAAGACTACACTCTTAAAAATTATGGTTTGATGAAGAAAATACAAATCTTTTAAATAAAGATAAAAAATTTTTATTATTATTATTATTAAAGTTTTCAAACTATTTTATTTTATTTTATTTTATTTTTTTATTAATTTAATTTAATTTAATTTAATTTTTTATTTTATTTTATTTATTTTTTATTTTATTTTATTTTATTTTATTTTATTTTATTTTATTTTATTTTATTTTATTTTATTTTATTTTATTTTATTTTATTTTATTTTATTTAAAGGTGCTTTGACAAACCCCATTTTTAAGAGTGCACACAATGTTCCTAATCTTTCAATGTTTTGCAACACTACAAAAAACCCTTTTTTTTCATTAAACAGTTTTTCAATCAACCACTTTTACATACACAGAAATATAGACCATTTCAATGTGGTGATGTCATTGGCCCATCAACTTTCCCTGCTTGTTGTCAAACTGTTTCATATCTGCAACAAGAGGCGATTTAATCATAACTTGATTTTATAAAAGCTAGCGTACCATTATTTATTTACGTGGAACTTTTTGGACTCTCAAAAGCTATGGGAATTTAAAATGTAAAAACAGGAAATACGTCAGGACCATTGTTATCGTTTACATTCCTCAAAATGGCCTAAACGTACTAATGAAGAAGTTTTCTGCAAAAATGTTATAAAAGATCATTTTGGCTTCCCAAACTTTTAGTAAAAAGTTTTTAAAATAACATTTTACCTAGTCTGGAGAACAAATTAAATATTTAAATGACATTTTTCCACTGCAAAGAACCAATTTAAGGCTACAAAAGTTAATTTTTGGAAAAATTTGGAATTAAGAACATTTGAAAAAATCTAAATAACCAATTTATACCATTTTTTACATAGTGTGAAGTACATTTTAACAATTCAAAGAATCTCCTTTGAAGCAGCAAATCCAGTAATTTATCAATCAAGTTCCTTTGCTTCATTTTATCTCCCTAGTTCTTCTAAATATAAAGTCTTAAATACCGCTTTCATGGTGAAAAGAACATTTTAAAAATTAAAAGAGTGCCATTTTTTGACAATAAAGAAGTTTTTGTGTAACAGAAAGCTTCTATAATATTACGAAGCTTTATTTAATGCTGAAATGCTGAAATTCATGAAGCTACTTTTTTAAAGAATTGTCTTTTATGCTACACTTTAATTGGATCGTCTTTGTTTTATCCCACAGGAAGTGACATCATGCACGTCTCTCTGTGTCAGGTAAGGGCTGTGTTTCTGGCAGTGCAGGTTGTCTGTGATTATTAGTGGTGTGAATGTGAACCTACAGTGAGTTCCTAATGATGTGTGTTTAATACGGGGAGGCTTATCTGTGCTTCAGTGTTACATTCGTCTTAATTAAAAGCTCTATCAGTGGCTTTGAAGTTAATGAGTCAGTTTGGTTGGAGGGGGGAGAAAACGAAAAAAGGAAAAATAGGGCCAGAGATATTTCAAATCAAGGGTTGGCCATCTTTGATTCAGCTCTTATCTCGAAGCTCTCCCTGGTTTTGGTATAACTTGTGAGCTTGTTGGTTTTTCTTGCACTTTTTAGAACTAAAAGATTTTTGAAACACGAACAAACACGTCAAATTGTTGAAAAATCAAAACTGCCAAAAAACAAACAAACCAAAAACAAAACAGATCAATAATTGATCTACCCACAAACTAAACGCAATGTTTTTGACATTAATAGAACCAGAAAGAAATCGTCAGATTTTGTAAACAAACTAACAAAAAAATAGAAAACAATAAATAAATACATGTAGCACTAAATAAACAAATGCAAGCCATTTTTATAATAATAATAATAATAATAATTTAGGAAAACAAATAAATGAAAATAAACCTACACAAAAAGGTTTTAAAATAATTTTGGACAATATCAGTTTCAGAGGAAACATAAGGTCAAACAAATTATTAATAACACTTTATTAGGTACACCTGTCCAACTGCTCGTAACGCACATTTCTAATCAGCCAATCACATGGCAGCAACTCAATGCATTTAGCCATGTAGACATGGTCAAAACGATCTGCTGCAGTTCAAACAGAGCGTCAGAATGGGGAAGAAAGGTGATTTAAGTGACTTTGAATGTGGCATGGTTGTTGGTGCCAGACGGGCTGGTCTGAGTATTTCAGAAACTGCTGATCTACTGGGATTTTCACACACAACCATCTCTGGATTTTACAGAGAATGTTCTGAAAAAGAGACAATATCCAGTGAGTGGCAGTTCTGTGGGCGCAAATGTCTTGTTGATGCCAGAGGTCAGAGGAGAATGGCCAGACTGTTTCCAGCTGATAGAAAGGCAACAGTAACTCAAATAACCACTTGTTAAAACTGAGGTCTGCAGAAGAGCATCTCTGAATGCACAACACATCCAACCTTGAGACGGATGGGCTACAGCAGCAGAAGACCACACCGGTTGCCACTCCTGTCAGCCAAGAACAGGAAACGGAGGCTACAATTCACACAGGCTCACCAAAATTGGACAATAGAAGATTGGAAGAACGTTGCTTGGTCTGATGAGTCATGTTTTCTGTTGCGACATTCGAGTGGTAGGATCAGAATTTGGCATCAACAACATGAAAGCATGAATCCATACTGGCTTGTATTAACGGTTCAGGCTGGTGGTGGTGTAATGGTGTGGGGTTTCTTGACACTCTTTGAGCCCATTAGTACCAACTGAGCATTGTGTCAACGCCACAACGAGTGTGTCAACGAGTATTGCTCACCATGTCCATCCCTTTATGACCACAGTGTACCCATCTTCTGATGGCTACTTCCAGCAGGATATTGCGCCATGTCATAAAGCGTGAATCATCTCAAACTGGTTTCTTGAACATGACAATAAGTTCACTGTACTCAAATAGCCTCCACGGTCACCAGATCCCAACCCAATAGAGCACCTCTGGAATGTGGTGGAACGGGAGATTCGCATCATGGATGTGAAGCCGACAAATCTGCATCAACTGCGTGATGCTATCATGTCAATATGGACCAAAATCTCTGAGGAATATTTCCAGTACCTTGTTGAATCTATGCCACGAAGGATTAAGGCAGTTCTGAGGACAAAAATGGGTCCAACCTGGTACTAGTAAGGTGTACCTAATAAAGTGGCCGATGAGTGTATATACTGTATTAGGGGTGGGACGAGATATTCCACAAGATGAGACATAATCAAACAAACAAACAAATAAATAAATAAATAAAGGTAAGACACATAACACAAATACTAACACTTTATCAATATACATTCATTCATTCTCCTTCGGCTTAGTTCCTTTATTCATCTGGGGTCGCCACAGCGGAATGAACCGGCAAATAATCCAGCATATGTTTAACACAGCAGATGCCCTTCCAGCCTCAACCCAGTACTGGGAAACACCCATACACACGTATTCACACACACACACACACACGGCCAATTTGGTTTATTCAATTAACATAAAGCACATGTCTTTTGACTGTGGGGAAAACTGGATCACCCGGAGGAAACCCACGCCAACACAGGGAGAACATGCAAACTCCACACAGAAATGCCATCTGGCCCAGTCGGGGCTCGGACCAGCGACCTTTTTGATGTGAGGCGAAATTGTTAACCACTGAGCCACCGTGCCACCCTAATTATTGTACAGTATTGTAATAATTAGTACTAATTTAACTGCAAAACAAATAACGGAGCAGGAGCACACAAAGAACAGAGTCACCTATCAGCACAGAAAACATCTCAACAAATCAAACAATATGATTTCCAACATGAACTGCCGAGAGGGAGCAGGCAGGGTCCGGCCCACAGGGAGGCTCAAAAATGTCGGCCAGATTAATTGCACCTTGTGATTGAACTGAGCCCAGGGAACACACACACACACACAAACACACACACACACGCACACACACACACAAACACACACACACATATATATATATACACACCCCGTATAATGCACATGTCTGTACACACACGGCCACACATGCACACATGGCAGATCTCATCCGTCAGCATGCGCTCGCTCCCAGATGAGCATCTACACCCACCCGGAGGTGCTGCGCCTTTGTCTCCAGGTAGCCCAGACTGGCAAGCGGCCCACAGCCTGTCTCTTTCATGTGGGCCAGGGGAATTATCTGCCTTTATGAGTGTGTGTGTGCATGTGTGTGTGTGTATGTGCGTGTGTGTGTGTGTGTGACTCATTCAGAGGTAGCTTCCATATCGCTGCTTTGGACACGAGCCAGCCACCTGTGTGCTTTATGTGTGTGTGTGTGTGTGTGTGTGTGTGTGTGTGTGTGTGTGTAAGCAGAGTGAGGCCTGCAGGGACAGAAGATTAAGAGGAGTAAGAGGATCTCTTTCACGCGACGTGTGGAAAACCAGGGAATAACAGGCGGCCTTTAATTACTGTTACAAGAATGTGTTCGCATGTGTTAATGGGGGTTTACAGGAGGAGAACGAGTGTTTTTCTTTAAATGCAAATTACAAATATCAGAAAGCAAGTCCAAAATATTAAATATTTTAACAAATATTTAGATAAATGGCTATAAACACAACAACAACAACAGCAACAACAATAAAAAAATAACAAACTGAATAATACTTTAAATTATATTAAAAGTACAATAACTGTTACAAAAAAAGAATCCTGAGATATTAGCTATCATGGTTTCCTAAAAATGTGTAAACATTAAATTAAAAGATTAAACAGCACAATGGTTTTCACAAACTTTCTGAATATTATATATTTCAAAATAAAAATTACATTGAATAATAAAATTAAACTAAATAATTAAATATTCAGGTACATGCATATATACACACACATTATCACAACAACACTGACAACAACAACAACAACAACAACAACAACAACAATAATAATAATAATAATAATAATATACTGATTAATACTTTTATGAAAATGTTATTAAAATTTTATTAAAACGTTATAAAACGTTCCAGAAAATTCTCTGAAACTGTTACAAGATATGCTTTAATTCCAATAGAGAAATTATCAATCAGGATTCACTAAAATTGTCTAAATAATAAATTAAAATATTAAACAGCATGATGGTCTAAACATGTTTTCTACATATATATTCAGAAACATTTTTTTTAAATAATAATTTAATTAGAAAAAATTATAATTTTTTTATTGCTACTAAATTGTACAACAATTATAAATTAATTTTCAGGCACTTCTGAAAATGAATTTATAATTGTTGTACAATAAATGATCTTAAACAGTTTTAAATGTTTTTTAAAAAAATGCTTTGTTCATCAAAGAATTTTGAAAAAATAAGTTTTTTTTCGAATAATAATATTAATAATTTTATTAATTTATATTAATACTAAGTATTTAGTATTACAAAAACAATAATATTGTTATTTATATTATTATTATCATTATTATTATAAAATAACAAGATTAACAAGACAGGTGGTATTCAATTCAATTCAATTCATCTTTATTTGTATAGCACTTTTCAATTTAGATTATGTCAAAGCAGCTTAACATAGATGTTGTAGTAAATTGCAACCGTGTCAGTCCAGCTTTCAGAGTTGAAGTTCAGTTTAGTTCAGTTCAGTTCAGTGTGGTTTAGTTTTCACCGCTGAAAGTCCAAACACTGAAGAGCAAATCCATCGATGTGCAACTCCAAAAGTCCCAAACCATGCAAGCCAGTGGCAACAGTGATGAGGAACAAAACTTCACCAATTGATGAAAGTGAAGGAAAAAAAACTCAAGAGAGACCAGGCTCAGTTTGGCACAACCATTTCTCCTCTGGCCAAACTTCTTGTGCAGAACTGCAGTCTAGGCACCGGGGGCTGGAGAACGCTGGACGTCCATTGTAAAGAAGCTGCAGGTGTGAGTCGGTCACTGGCAGGTGTACAGGCTGGCCCACAATATCAATGCGGAGACTCGTCTGTCACTGGGTCTTTCAGGAATCAGTCTCATGCTCTCCACTTCTCCATGACCGTCAGAGCTCAGGATACGGCCTGGTCCAGGATTATGGAGACCTCTAGAGGTCCTCTATGGTTGGCGTCAGTAATAAATAATCTTTCATCTTCACCAAATTGAGGACTTGTGTTTAACAAATAAATACAATAAAAACATACAGTCAAGTCCTAAATCATTCATACCCCTGGCAAATTCTGACTTTAATTTAGTCACTTTAATTCAACCAGCAAGTTTTTTTTTTGTTGTTGTTTACCTGAAAATGACACAGGCTAATAAAGCGATGTACAAGAGGCATTGACTACATTACCATGAACATTAGTAATCCAATGATTTGCCTTAATCTGAATAAGACAATAACATGATTAAGACATTTACATGAGTTGCTTTTTGAATGTTCCTTTCATGATCCCATTTTACATGTTATAGCATTTTACATGTTATAATTCGATTAACGTCATTGCGTCACCGCGCTATTCTCGTTTCCGCCGGAGTTTCATGTAATTTTGAGCGTTTCATTTTAATTTGTCGACTTTAACTGCAGTTTGGCGCTTTTACTTTTATTCAGGAACATTTCATGCATATCTCCCGTGACAAACGAGATATTGGATGAGAGTATGAACTGCTGGAAGAGTGTAGTTTTAATGGATTGGAATGTGTGTATAGACTATCCTGTCGCAAAATACGGCGAAAATCCTACACGACGGTAATAGTTTGATTGCAGTGTTTACATGTCAGTATTGCGCTTCAATCATGCGACTAAAATCGGCATACTCCACATGTCTTAATTCCATTTCTCTTTAGTTCGATTATGACCTTTATCGGACTAAATTAATAAAAAATTGCTATTAACATGTTAGACTCTTAATCAGAGTATTGTCTTTATAGTATTAAAATCGGATTATTGGTGTCCATGTAAATGTACTCACTGTGGAAAAAATATTTCTCCGCAATTATTTACACTTGACAGAATTTGCCAAGGGTATGAATAATTTCGGGCTTGACTGTACATCTCAAACATTAATCCATCACAATTATACACTCAAATATACTATGAAGTCATTATATATTCACAGCAAAACTATTATTTCAGTTTACCAGTAATCATAAAAAAGCCCATCAGAGAAATCTACACCTGCGATCGCTGCTATATTCTTCCATCAGCGCCGCAGGTATGTGCGGTTTGAGGTGAAACACAACAAGCCAAGGGCCACAGCTGGCCCCTATAGCACAAACAAAAACGCCTGCAGATTTTGTTTTGGCGGGGAAACGCCCTCATATTCCCATGTGCACCTGCATCATGTAAGGGACATCCACCATAAACATGTGTCTCGCTCCATATTAAAGTGCTGTAAAAAGTGTTGTCTGGACACACAGGTGTACCGTACCGCTTAAGTGCTCTCAAAAAATATATATTTATGCTTGTGAATTGCATTATGGGATGTCGATCTCTGCTCTGTTGGGAGTTTGATGCTGAAAATTCAACTCTACAGCTTAACAAAGTGACTTTTATTGATATTTTAGTAGTTTGACTATTATAGAGAGGAATACGTGTGTAAAATGTGCTGGCAGCTCATTACAAAGGTCTTTGTAGCATAATATACAACAACAAACCAGACAATATATCACTTTAAACTATTAAAAATGTTCATAAAAGTCACTTTTTTGAATTTCTCAAGTTAAAAAGTTGTTGGAAGAAAGATCAAGGTCCCATAAAGCAATTCAAAAGTGGCGGGAAATAAAAAATAAAAACATGAAGCACAAAATACGAAAAACTGCTAATTTACAGATATTTTTTACAATATAAGTATGATTATAAAAGAGTGAAATGTATCATTCAGATGTTTTAAAGCAACTCAGGCTCATTGTGAAAACATAGCCCCGCATACGTTTCTGGAGAGTGTAAATTATGTAGACAGTGGTACATATTGCACACTGCATTTTGTCATTAAAACGAACACTACAGAGCGGTATGATGCCTCCGATGGCTTCTGTTGCAACCAGTTGACCACTTACCTCCATGGGGATGGCTTTTTCACTGTTACCAGTTTGCCCAGTGGCTCGCCGTGGCGTACGTTGGGGGATTTGAGACACAGAGCAGAGTCAACCGCAATGACGGGGTTCGGTTCTGGAAAGCAGGCAAAACAAAAAGCAAAGAAAACCAAATAAATAAGTAAACAAATGGATGGATTTAGGTCGACAGCGGCCTCTGGTGGATTTAAGTGAGAACAGCAGGCGCGAATGGCACTCGCGAGAAAAATTTGAGATCTGAAAATTTTTTACGGCACTCATGTACATTAAAATAAACTTTAAGTAAAATGAAAAAAGATTGTTGGTGCCAATAGCCTAGTGGTTAAGTGCGCTGACATATAGCCCCATGGTGCTCACGGCGACCTGAGTTCGATTCCCGGCTCGAGGTCCTTTGCCAACCCTTCCCCTCTCTCTGCTCCTTTTCTCTGCTTTACTTTTCTGTCTGTAACCTCCACTATCCCACTATCCTACCCAAACTAGGGTGAAAAATAAAAAAAATAAAAAATATTAATAATTATATATATATATATATATATATATATATATATATATATATATATATATATATATATATATATATATATATATATATATATATATATATATATATTATAAAATCATGCACGACTTAAGATAGAACATGATCTTCAAGTGGCAGTCTCCAAAATTTAACCAAGAATAGTCTTGTGCACTAAACATTGTGCCCACCAGTCTCATTGTGCCCTTTCAGTCTAATATTAAATTAACCAAATAAAATAAATAATGATATGATTGTTATTCTGTTGCACTTTTTTGTGTTGTCAATATGCTTGTGTGTTTAAATAGGCCTATCGGTGTGTGTGCAATATTGTGTGCAATCCTTGTATGTTTATAACCAACTCTGAGGATAGTGGGGGTCGCGAGTTACTGGAAATATTATTTTGGGGGTCACAGGCTCAAAAGTTTGGGAACCCCTGATCTAATGTATGTGCGCAAATATAATATTGTAAAGCTTCCTATTGAAAATATGAATCTAAATGAGAGATTTGTGAGGGGTGCACTCATATACAGTTGAAGTCAGAATTATTAGCCCCCTGAATTATTAGCCCCCGTTTATTTTTTTCGGAGAGAAGATTTTTTCAACACATTTCTAAACATATTAGTTTTAATAACTCATTTCTAATAACTGATTTATTTTATCTTTGCCATGATGACAGAACATAATATTCTACTCGATGTTTTTCAAGACACTTCTACACAGGTTAAAGTGACATTTAAAGGCTTAACTAGGCAGGTTAGGGTAATTAGGCAAGTTATTACATAACGATGGTTTGTTCTGTAGACTATCCAAAAAAAAAATAGCTTAAAGGAGCTAATCATTTCGACCTTAAAATAGTCTTTATAAAATTAAAAACTGCTTTTATTGTAGCTGAAATAAAACAAATAAGACTTTCTCCAGAAGAAAAAATATTATCAGACATACTGTGAAAATTTCCTTGCTCTGTTAAACAACATTTGGGAAATATTTTTAAAAGTTTTTTAAAAAATCAAAGGGGGCTAATAATTCTGACTTCAACTGTATGTTGAGCACTGTATGTTGTCTGGCCACACAGGTGTACCGTTCAATTGCTCTCAAAAAAAAAAAAAGCTCTTATATCGGACACACCGTCTCGCTCTATCGCGCACGGCCTCTACATTTTCGCAATCATAAAAGTAGATGAACGTAATGGTACATAATGAAATCGAGCAAGTGACTGGCCTCGATGAAATTTGGCATCATTGCAGAAAAAGATCAAAGAGAAAGTGCTTCATTGATTGCTGCCTAGTCACTGGCCTCCTCGGAGATAGAAATCTATCTAAAGAAAGTCTATGTGCTTTGATGTGAGGGTGTCTGGGTCTTACATCAGAGCCAAGGTCCACAACCTTGAAAGGCAAGCCTATTAAGAGCCGAGTAACAAACACGGCTTTTTTACCGCAACGGGAGCGAGGGCGAATTTCCTCTGACAAATAAACTTTTTTCACTGTAAACCCCCTGTCGTAATTGCTGCGATCGCAATTAAAATGCGCCACGCAAATCAGAACAATTCACCTCTCGCCGTATCATTTCACATCCAGATCAATGCATATGTGTGTGCGTGTGTGTTTGTGATGGAGAGAAAGCCTTGTGTGCAGATCAAAGCCTGGTGTTGCCGTCGGATACGACTGGTAAACTACTCTCCGCTATTAAAGATCGCGGTCTAATGCCGTGGTGTTTATCTTCACGGGTTTTAAGCTTCAGACCTTCTCGTCTGAGTCACAGACTAGTGGCCCTTTAATAAAAATGAAAATCATTACACCTCCAAATCTGAGCATGTCTCCTGTGCTGGATGTTTGTGTGCTGTGCTGATAATCATTTTTAAGTAGCTGTTTGTTGATGTTGCGAAAAATTTCCAGATGCTTTTAATTAGGGTTGATTTCTGGATTTCTCAGTAGCGGAAGTCGTCATAGTTGGGTAAACTTATAGCGCAGTGAATGAGAGCAAATATTTTTTTACAATGCTATTTGCTGTAATCATAAAAGAAAAACTCCACAATGGAGTTATCAAGACTTTCAGAAAAAGGAAAAAACCAACATAGGCTCATTCTGAAAACCTATATATATTTCTGGAGATCACAAATTATGTAGCCAGAGGAACGTATGGCTGCATTTCATCTTTAAAACAAACGCTACGGGGCGGTGTGACATCGTTCCTTTTCGTGCTTACCAGCAGACAGCTTACCTCCATGTGGACGTCTTCCTAATGATACCAGTTTGTCCAGTGGCTCGCCATGTATGTCGGAGAATTTGAGACACAGAGCGGGGTTGACTGTGATGACGAGGTTCGATGAGGTCCGGCGAAGAACAGTCCTAGAATGCAGGTAAGCCAAAACAAAAGCCAAAAAATTAAGTAAATAACAAGGTGAGAATGTGGTAAGATCTGAAAATGTGGTAAAAATCAGGCTGCTGCGAGGGCTTTTCTATTTCTGGACTGCATTTCAAAACACTGTCGGTTGGGTTTAGGGAAGTGGGTAGGCTCTGGTCAATCGGTACTTTTGCAAACACTGTTAGTTGTGTTTAGGAAAGGAGGAGGGTGGGTCAGTCGTTTGGTCAGTCAGTCAGTCAATTAGTTGCCAGTGGCCTTTGATGGAATTATGCGAGAACAGCAGGCGTGAATGGCACTCGAGAGAGAAATTTGAGATCTGAAATAACGAACACTGTAACCTCTGGTGGATTTGTGAAAACAAAAACTGCAAACAAAAAGCTTGTAGTTTATAGGCCCTTGCTTATTGAGTAATGAGCGTATAGGGCATATATATATATATATATATATATATATATATATATATATATATATATATATATATATATATACATAAAAGAGTGAAAGTTTTTCATTTGGATGTTTAAAAGTAATTTCAAGAGACTTTGGTTGCATAGTGATGGGTTGGGGATGGAAGGGATCCACTGTGTAAAACATATGCCAGAGTAGTTGGTGGTTCATTCCGCTGTAAATAAGGGACTAAGCCGAAGAAAAATGAATGGAAAATGGTAGCTTTGATACCGTATATAATTATACAGTTGAGGACACACTTATTAGGCCTCCAGTAAAATGTTTTATTACATTTCTTTATATTGTTTGTGCTGTTTTTTTGTTTTATTTTGGCTAGAAAAAGTTTTTTAAAACCATTTTAAGGTCAACGTTATTAGCCATATTACAGTAAGAATTTTTTTTTTCAATTGTCTACAGAACAAACCATCGTTATGCATTGACTTGCCTAATTACCCTAACCTGCCTAATTCATTTAATTAACCTAGTTAAGCCTTTAAATGTCACTTTAAACTGAATACTAGTATCTTGAAAAATATCTAGTCAAATATTATGTACAGCCATCATGGCAAAAATATAAGAAATCAGTTATTAGAAATGAGTTATTAAAAATAAACTGGTTATTACTTTTTTTTTTTTAATCTTTCCATTCAACAGAAATTGGGGGGGAAGGGGGCTAATAATTCAGGAGGACTAATAATTCTGACATCAACTGTATAAAATATATATATTTATTATTATAATTATTATTAATATATATTATTATACTAAACCACTTTGCTTTTCAAGTAAAAAAATATTTATTTAATAATTTTTTAATATTTGTGTTAGAAGACAATTACAGAGCAGGAAAAAAGTTTAGCAGTGACGAAATCTTGTTCCACACAAATATATGTTGCTAAAACAATTAGCGGGCTCTTTCTTTTTGAGGATCGGCACATAAAGCAGAGCTCAAAGACGCTGGGGTTTCCCCTCCACCCTTCTGTGTCTGAACACGACTTCCTATGTCTGCGACTACTGTATTAATATATGGCTACGAGCGCACACCGCATATCCTGTGCACTTTCCATACAGATGGAAATCTTTCTTTTTATGACCTCACTGCTAGTTAAATGCTAGACACACGCATTGAAATATGCCTTTGATAGAGATGGAGAATTGATTTACGACCTGTCTTTTATCATCCCTCCTTCATAACCCGCCGGCCCCCGAGCGCAGACGTCTCACAGGAGAGGAAACCACCGGCTTTGATTTACTGACAGCAGGTCTGATCTTCCCAAACAGCTCAACACGCAGCCACAATCAGTTAGGATATACTTGTGAGATACTTGACGCTAATGTGCCGCACGTGCCGCAGTGGCAGAAGAGGGCAAGCTGACCTCCCAGTGGACATTTCAGATTATTCTCTTATGGTAAAACCTCCCTTTTGGTCTTAGCCCTCATACAGCATTTGGTTCGACTAGACCTGGAAGAGATAGATAACATTAATAAAAGTAGTAATAGTAAAAAATAACTTTGCAAATGCTTTAAAAAAAAGTTCAAATACATTTTTTTTGCTACTTTTAAGAGAGGTAACCATTTAAAAACAGGGCTACTACTTCTAAGGGTGATGTTTAACAGATATTTTTGAGACAATATATTTTTCTTCTGAAGAAAGTCTTATTTATGTTGGTTTAGCTGGAATAAAACCGCAAAGTTCAATATTATTAGCCCCCTTTTTTGATGTTAGCAATGAATATGTAGGTTTCAAAAATGTGTTTCTTAGAAACTAAACTCTGACCTAAATAAACTAAACTAAACTTAAGAAACTAGAGCTAAATGCTTGGCTATTTCATCCCAAATTTGACAAAAATATGGACAAACCTATACGGTGGGCTAGATTTGGTCTAAAAATTAAATGTAATTATTGGGATAATAACTCAGCTGTAAGTTTTGTCCACGTTTTGAGAAAATGTGTGCTGAAATAACCCAGAATTGTTTCGAGTGTGCAAATGATCAACCCAAAGGAATTAAAAGTGGCTGCATTTAGGAATGATTATGGATTCTCAAACGATCATATATACGTACTCATTTATGCAGGGTGAGAATTAGACATTGACAATCAGCGAGGGTCAACTTTTTTGGTTATATTAGCTTGTTTAATAAAAGCTTCAGCGAATCAAATCGATGTATTTATTTCAATTACATCTAATTTATTAATAAGACGTAAATCAGCTTTCAGTGTTTTGATGGATTTTTAGTGTACGATTAGCTATTTCAGAGGTTACTGTAGGTCAAACTATGCATCCAATTTTACTTTACTTTTAGGCTATATGTAAATACAAACAACTATTTTATGAGAAAAGTGTTTTGAGAACGGTTACGATGTCCATCAGTGCTCTAGATATGCCGGTTTAAGCCTGTTGAATCATTCTTGCACAGACTGATTATCTATTAGTTTTATTATCAACATTATTACTCAATATACAGATCAGAGAAAACATTTATTCAATAATTTTCCTTTGGTTTAGTCTCTATTTCAGAGTTCGCCATGGGGGAATAAACCGCCAACTATTCGTTATATATGTTTTACGCAGCGGATGCCCTTCCAGCCACAACCCTGTATTGGGAAACACCCATACACACTCATACACTACGGATATTTTAGCTTACCCAATTCACCAGTGGGGGAAACCGGAGCACCCAGAGGAAACCCATGCAAACACGAGGAGAACATGCAAACTCCACATAGAAACGCCGACGGGTCCACCTGGAACTCGAACCAGTGACTTTCTTGCTTTGAGACGACAGTGCTAACCACTGAGCCACTGTGCCGTCCTCAGAGAAAACAATTTCTCACTGTTAAAATGTTGACCCTCCCCCCATACATCTTGTTTTGACATCGTTTAGGGGGCATCAAGCGTTAATTAGGGGGGTCAATCCCTCCCAAACTCCCCTGTAACTGGCACCCTGTGTTTATGAGAAAATGATTGGACTTTGGATGCTTGTAAATCTACTACTTATTTAAAATGAATTGAACAAACACAATTGTTTTATGTTCAATCAACTTAAATTTGTAAAAACGATTATGTTACCTTACTCGATTTGTGTTGGGATGACATGGAGGAATTGTGTGGAAACCAGCATTTTTTTTTACAGTGAGGCGATAAACATTTAAAATAGCACAATAAGGGTATATGCCAAAGCATGCTAATAGGACTTGCCAGTAACCTGGGTTAATCGTTTCCGGTGAATTGTATGCCAATGCAAAATCGGCACGTTTAAGGTCTGTTTTCTTTCAAAATCAGCAATCTCCACTGGCTAAGTGATATCAGATATAAAGTGGGTCTCACATTGTACAAGAAACACTGCTTTAAATTACATTTCTCCCACCATGTCTTTATAATATGAGCATTTATTTTACCCTAGTATATTCAATGAAGCTTCTGCGCTAGCCTGCCGATTCTGACGCGTGCGAACAAACGACTTTTGTCTTGTTTTACGCTTGAGCAACTAAATGAATGTCAAAATCAGTTTAACTGATTGTATTTGAATTACATTACAACATCGATGCTGTAAAAGGAACCGTATAAAATGGAAAAAAAAACTCACAATAACCGGTCACTGGAAGTTTATCAGTATGGGAAACACACTAGCTCAGCATATACCCTATAGGGGCACTTTTTGGGGTTTATATTGATCTCTAAAGCTGAAACAAAAGCAACACAAAAAAAATGATTCCTTCATTTTCTTTTCAGCTTAGTCCCTTTATTAATCAGGGGTCGCCACAGTGGAATGAATCGGCAACTTATCCAGCATATGTTTTACGCAGCGGATACCCTTCCATCTGCAACCCATCACTGGGAAACACCTATACACTCTCATTCACACACATACACTACAGACAATTTAGCTTACCCAATTCACTTGTACCGCATGTCTTTGGACTTGTGGGGGAAACCGGAGCACCCGGAGGAAACCCACGCGATCATGGGAAGAACATGCAAACTCCACACAGAAATGCCAACTGACCCAGTCGAGGCTGAAACCAGCGACCTTCTAGCTGTGAGGTGATTGTGCTACCCACTGCACCACCGTGATGCCCTTTCTGCAAAATTGCTGCAAACAATTTATATGAATTTAAACAAACAAATGAAATTAAAATGAGCTGAAACGACACAATTCTTGAGTTTTTGGGGAAAACTTTCAATTGGTTTTATGTTCAATCCACTTAAATTTGCAACAAAAAAACAACTAAGTTAACTTACTCGACTTGGGCGACATGAAGGAATTGTGTGTAAACCAGCTTTTTTTTTTACAGTAAAGTGATAACCATTTAAAATAGGATAATAGGAGCACTTTTTGGGGTTTATGTTGATCTCTAAAGGTGAAACAAAGGATTTAAGCATTATATTACAAACATTTGATCCAACTTTTCTGAGTCAGTTTGGAAACAGATGGCCTTTGAAGGACATTTAGACGTTCCAGGCTTTTAAGACAAAGAAATGAATGTCTCTTTATCGATCCTGAAGCGAAAGAAAATAACAGATTAATTTATAGACAATTTCTATGGGGTCATGTCATCGGCTCATAAAATTTCCTGCCTGTTATAAAACTATTTCATAACTGTAACAAGAGGCAATTCAGTCATGACTTAATGTTAAAACAGCTATCATAACATTATTTATCAATATGTGGCTCTTTTTGGATTCTCGGAAGCTATAGAAATTAAACATGTAAAACAGTAAATACATTGGGACCATTGTTTTTGTTTACATCACTCAAAATGGTCTATACACTCAAACAAAAGATTTTTGCTGCTTGTTTAAACTACTTATTTAAAATGAGCTGAATCAACACAATTCTTGAGTTTTAGGGGAAAACTTAATTGTTTTATGCTTGATCCACTAAAGTTAGTAAAAACAATTAAGTTAAATTAATTCATTTGTGTTGAAACAACATGAAGGAATTGTGTGGAAGCAGCATTTTCTACAGTGTTCACTAAAAAAATGACATTTGCTGTTAGTTCAATTTAAAATGAACCGAAACAACACAATTCTTGAGGTTTTTTGGGGTGACAACTAAATTGTTTTATGTTCAATCCATTTAATTAATAAAAAAACTAACAAGTTAACTTAATTCCTTCAACACAATTAACTTAATTCCCTCAACACAAATGAATTAAATTAACTTTCAATCATTTTTACAAATTTAAGTGGATTGAACATAAAGCAATTAAGTTGTCCCCCCAAAAAACCTCAAGAATTGTGTTGTTTCAACTCATTTTAAATAAGTACTTTGAACAAACAGCATTTGTCATTTTTTGAGTGTAGAAGGAGAATGTGGAAGAGAATGAAACGATGAACTGCTTTTGTGTGGCTAATGTTACAGCAACCTGATGGCGCACCACGAGCCTGGCACAATCTGCATTGGAAATGAATGTACAGAAGGCCCTGTGGGCACCGCTATTGTTTCACGGCTATCTGTGCTCCCACTCACTGGAGTGCGGGGGCAAACCGCACTGCACCATGGGATCTCTGATCACACAGCTGATAGACATCGCAGCACAGATTCCATTAGATTCCAAATTAAAACAGGCACTTCAAAGAGCACAGAAAGGAGGATTGGAGAACCAAGGCACTGTTAGCGAAAAAAAATTATATATTTATTTTCCATACAGAGATGGCATGGAGACTAATTCAGAGCACTCAGAGAGAAAAAAAGTGATTTAACTTTATTTTTATGACATTTAATACATTTATTAACTAAAAATATACAGGGTTCCACTGAGTTTCATGTTGTCCCAACACAAATCGATTAATTTAACTTCATTCATTCATTCATTTTCCTTCAGCTAAGTCCCTTATTTATGAGGGGTCGCCATAGTGGAATGAACCACCAACTACTCCGGCATATGTTTTACACAGCGGATGCCCTTCCAGCCGCAACCCAGTACTGAGAAACAGACAGACAGACAGACAGATAGACAGACAAAATGAGAGAGACAGACAGACAGACAGACAGACAGACAGACAGACAGACAGACAGACAGACAGACAGACAGACAGACAGACAGACAGACAGATAGATAGATAGATAGATAGATAGATAGATAGATAGATAGATAGATAGATAGATAGATAGATAGATAGATAGATAGATAGATAGAGACAGATATGGATGGATGGATGAATTAATGAATGGATGGATGGATGGATGGATGGATGGATGGATGGATGGATGAACGGACGGACGGACGGACGGACAGACAAACAGACGAATAGACAGATAGTTATATAGAAAGATAGATAGACAGACAGACGGACAAATAGACAGACAGACAGATGTGGATGGATGGATGGACGGATAAGACGGACAGACAGACAGACAGACAGACGGACGGACGGACGGACGGACGGACGGACGGACGGACGGACGGACGGACGGACGGACGGACGGACGGACGGACGGACGGATGGATGGATGGATGGATGGATGGATGGATGGATGAATGGATAGACGAACGGACGGACGTATGGACGTACGGACATACGGACGGACGGACAGCAGTAATTTTATTGCTAACTGAAATAAAAAATTAATTGAGTTAATTATTAATAATGCAACCCTTTGTATCGACCCTCATCATCTTCTTTGCATTAATGACCATCTGACTGTATACATTATCCTTCTCATATTCAATTCTCACTTCTGCAAAACCCGCCCAAAGAGAGGAGGGGGGGATATAAATCTCAAGGCAGCAGTGATATCCTATTGCTTGCTCGATTATTCTATTTATGTTCCGGTCAAGGCTGCAAAAATCATGATTGGCTCCCTGGAGCTTGTTTGACCAGGTTATCAACAAGAACAGATCAACAGATAATAATAAAAAAACTCAAAACTGGAGGTAGAAAAGCGCTACGTGACCTGACGGCCATGTACTGGTTCCTCTTCTACTGTAAAGAGTGCTGGGAAAGGCTTTGGAGAGGATGATGATGGATCCTGCAGTCCGCTGCCTGATTTCATCTGGACATGAGTGTGTGTTCAAAGAGTCCCGCGCCGCCCAGTTTGACCAAGATAAGGGCACTCAGGCCACGGTTCAGCTCCTGGACAGGAACATACGCAGGGGTCACCAGCAGGGCCATCAGGGACGACTCCGGAGGAAAAGCACATCCGCCTTTTTCTACTGCTTCAAGCCATAGATGCTGCAGTGAGATGCACTGACTGTACACATATATTCTGGTTTTTCTCTAAGGCGAATGGCAAATTGGTCAGTGAAATGTATGCATACACTAAGGCTGCACGATGTTGGAAAAAAAAGGCATTGTGATATTTTATTTTTCTGCTAAACAAACTGCGATATTGAGTATAATTTTAACTCCATTAGCAAAGAATTCATAATTTTTGATTGATTAAGATGATTTCATAGTGGAGCACATCTGCATACAAATGTAATTAACCAATCATAAGCATTGATAAACACAGTCGAGCAAAGTTAGAAATGAAACAAATGCTTTAAGGTTTTCTGGGAGTCTAAAAGCTAACAGGCACACAAATTAAATAATTAAATGTAAAATGAGACTGTTTAATTTTCATTGTACAGAATATATATGTACATGAATAAAATGAATCTTTCTTAAAATTACAAAAAAATTAATTTATTTTATTTATTTATTTATTTTATTTATAATCTTTTAAACAGGAAAAGATTAAAAGATAAACGGGCCTGACGGCAGGTTCCAGCTCTGCAGAACAGAAATACATACAGACACACTTACCATCTCATCCATCAACACATGAGAACACTGCAAACACCAAACATCCAAAATAAAGAGAAACAGGCTACTATTACTAATTTCTTGTGGCTGAATGCTTTAATCTAGCTTGAAATACTTACACGGTCAAACAAATAAATAAAAACACACAATTCCTTTTTTGTAACGTAATGGTTAAACTTTGTAATTACTCCAAAATCATGTGGGTTTTAACTCTGGATCCTAGTCAACTATAATCCTGATTCGACATTGCAGATCCGGCGATGTGACTATTGCAGATGTGCACATTGCGCTATCGATGCTAAAACAATATATTGTGCGGCCCTAATACACCGTAAATCAATGATATGATCAATTAGTCATGACAACAAAACATTTTTAGTTAACTGTAACTTCTTAAACTAAGCGAATTATGTTTTAACTTAATTTTATAAGTTACGCAACTGTTTTAAGTCACTTTAATATAATATGAGTTCAAATGACTCAAGGTTAATTTGATTCAACTTAAAAATTTAAGGCAACCAGTATTTTTTTACAGTGAACGTTTTTAAACATGATTCTATGTTAATTATGACTTATTAAACTAATTTAATTGTGTTTTTGGCTTTTTTTTAAAGTTATGCAATCTAATATAAGTCAGTTTAATGTTAATCAGTTTAACAAAGGTTGATTTGACAACAAGATAAGTCATTTTTTACAGTGGATAAATTTTACTCTGATGAAACTTTCATAACAATTTCGAATAACTGACACACCTACACATATAACCTAAATTAATTGTAAACATTTTAAAAATGTGGAAGAAATAATGTATTAAATTACACATTGTACTTTATATATAATTTTTATTTATTTAGTTTGACATCATCTGCAAACTAGTTATAAGGTATGAATCTTACAAATATGATTCTAAAGTTCATGTTCTTCTAATGTTTTAATTTACATTGGGGTATGAAGAGAGAATTAGGTAAATCAAGAAAATCATTACATTGACTACATTACAATTTATACAATAATTCATTTTATTAACCAATAAAACTCCAGTTTTTTATGTAATGTTTTAACATATGAAAATATCAAGGATCAACATTTATAAATGAAATACTTTTTACATTTTAGGGGTCCTTTGCAAAGAAATTATGATGAATAAAATATTTAAAACCCATGTTATAGTCAACATTCATGCCAGTCTTGACAGTCAATATTTCATTAGTCATGAGCAATCTTCACTTTTAGTTTGCATCCACAGTAACTTTGAATAATTAAAAAAATAAGATTTTTTTACATATAGCATGCTTACTAATAAGTATGAAAGCTCAAAATCAAACAAATATTATTATTACTATTATTGTTATTATAATTATTATTATTATTAAATGTATAAAGTATTTTTAGCTGATTATTTAAATATAAACTATGATTTTATTGTTAGTATTATATATATATTTGTAATCACTGTAAAAAAAACTTGACAGACAGATAAACAGACAGACAGAGAGACAGACAGATAGACTGACATATAGACAGACAGACTGATAAATAGACCAACAGATAGACAGATTGATAGATAGAAATATAGATGATGACAATGTAATTCTAGCACCGATTATCAGTGAGAGGTTTAGTGAATCAGGTTTAGTGAGTTCTGCTGGTAAATGTATGTGTGTGTGTGTGTGTGAGGTGTAAATCACCTCTGCTCTTCTGCTTCAGGCTGAGTGTCAGCAGCACCTGCTGGAGCTCATATATCACAGGCCGACCGCAGACCAGCGCTCGCAGCCTCTGGGCCCGGACTGCAGAGATCAGACCTCCAATACAGGCCTGAGGGACGGGGACATCTCATCCTAACAGTCTGAGGACAAAGAAGATATGAACTTTTGTGCAAACAAGCTCCAATACACGCATGAGAAACACACTAGGAAGAGCACAGACTGATAATACTCCACAAAATACTCCTCAATCAAACAATCTCTGATATGCTATATGAGCAGCTTATGGAGTGAAGTTTATGGAGTGCTGGTCTGTTGGAATGTTTTATATTTTTTATTTTTTTGTTTAAGTGAACCACAATTCATTAATCATTGGCTTAATAAAAGAAAAAGAAACAAATAAATAAATAATTTAACATTTTAAGATATAATGTAAAAAAAACTATAAAAATAATTAGAATACATTTATAATTGAACTAATTATATTAAAAAACAGAAATAGTATTAAAAAGCAAATAGTATTAAATAAGACATAAATTATATATATATATTTAAACAAACAAATACATTACCCATTTACCCATCTTAAAAGTTTTATAATAATTTGACTTCTAGTTGATCATTTGGTATCAGAAGTGGCTTATATGAAAGGCAAATGCCTCTACTTTACCACAATAAAATATGATCATGCCTTGATTTTTATTGATTTAATTAGGGCAGTAAGCTGAGACAAAAATGTACAATATAGAATATAAAGTCGTGTGCAATGGAAAAATCCCATGAGCTTGGAGGACTGCATCCATACATCTCTGCAATGACTCAAAAAACTTATTGATCATGGATCAAATCATCTGGAACGGCAACGAAAGCGTTCTTGCAGGACTCCCAGAGTTCAAGATTCTTTGGATTCATCTTCAATGCCTCCTCCTTCATCTTACCCCAGACATGCTCAATAATGTTTATGTCTGGTGACTGGGCTGGCCAATCCTGGAGCACCTTGACCTTGTTTGCTTTCAGGAACTTTGATGTGGAGGCTGAAGTATTAGAAGGAGCGCTATCCTGCTGAAGAATTTGCCCTCTCCTGTGGTTTGTAATGTAATGGGCAGCACAAATGTCTTGATACCTCAGGCTGTTGATGTTGCCATCCACTCTGCAGATCTCTCACACGACCACATACTGAATGTAACCTCAAACCATGATTTTTCTCTTCACCAAACTTGACTGATTTCTGAGAGAATATTGGATCCATGTGGGTTCCAATAGGTCTTCTGAAGTAATTGTGATGATTGGGATGCAGTTCAACAGATGGTTCATAGGAAAACTTTCTGCCACTTTTCCAAATAGAAGTCAAGTTATTTGTTGCTCGACTGTCTACAGAACAAACCATCATTATACAATGACTTCCCTAATTACCCTAACCTGCCTAGTTAACCCAATTAACCTAGTTAAGCCTTTAAATGTCACTTTAAGCTGTATAGAAGTGTCTTGAAAAATATCTAGTCAAATATTATTTACTGTCATCAGGGCATAGATAAAATAAATCAGCTATTAGAAATGAGTTATTAAAACTATTATGTTTAGAAATGTGTTGAAGGAATCTGCTCTCTGTTGAACAGAAATTGGGGAAAACTTTGAAACGTTGATTTAATTGTTAGCTTTATATATACACACTGTAAGTCATCCTTATAAAAAAATTTAAATAAAGTTGTAAAAAAAAACTGTTTACATTGTACAAAATATACATTAAGAAATACATTAATATACATTATTATACCACAATATAGCAACAAACTTGAAATTT
Organism: Danio aesculapii; assembly: GCF_903798145.1. NCBI lineage: Eukaryota > Metazoa > Chordata > Actinopteri > Cypriniformes > Danionidae > Danio > Danio aesculapii. The sequence goes on along the minus strand of NC_079435.1, from coordinate 10,468,464 downwards.
ACAAGAGAATACAATTTTGATTTTCTACTTCCAAATTTGACATGTAATTTAATATGTTCCTCACCATTTTCTGCGCTTGTGAAATTAACAAGCAATTTATGATTGTTTTCAGAAAACTGCACCTACAGTGTAACATTTTTTCAATGTGTCTGTCTTCGAGAAGTCCCTCTTGCTAACAAACTTTTCAAAAATATTTCAAGTAACGACACGTATCCAGAGAAACACAAATGTACATCCTTTCCATCTGCTTGTGTAATGTTGCCATTGCTTCATTACAGTGCATTCAGCAAAAAACAATAATATGTGAGTGCAGGAATTACAGCTTGGCTCTTCCACACGCTGTTTAACGGACGGTGAAAGGTCTCCGAGTGATTTATAGAAGCCCCAGGGATCTAACGTTTAATGATTAATGTTCAGTGTCGTTTCTGCGACTTATCTTGCCGCTTAAATATGACTCAGAGTTTGAGTCTGACTCTTCAGATCGAGACTCTGAGACCCGCTCAGCCGCCAGCAATCCTGTTTTGTTTGGAAGAAGATCATCCTTACATTAAAATAATGGGAAACAAATTGCCTGAACACGTCCCTCCTCGACAGCGGGATTCCCTAATCCAAAATCCACCAAAAACTGAAGAAACTTTAGGCTCCTGATAAAAAAAATATCACTATTATGGATTAAAATAGGTAATAAAAATAATCATTTACTATTTTTGCTGCTTGTTCAAGCTACTTATTTAAAATGAGTTGAAACAACACAATTTTTGAGGGGCAACTTAATTGTTTTGTGTTCAATACACTTACATTTGTTAACTCAACTTAATGTATTTGTGTTGGGACAGCATGAATGAATTATGTGGAAGCCTGCATTTTTTACAGCGTTGAGGTTTTCAGTAATAATTAGTGCACTAAAAGAAAAGAGAAAGAAACAAAATGGTTTACAATCCATCATCCAATGTTTAGATTTTGTGCTAGCGGTGTCTGCAAATTAGCGCATATTTAATGAAATAATGCCTCATTTAAACATATATTTGTAATACTACAAACGTTTGCAATTCTTAACGTAATCACACAGCTAAGGAAATTCTTTCTTTTAATTATTAGCTATAACTATACAATTTTTACGAGCATTCTGGTACAACCAAAGTACGCCATACGTAAAAAGATACATATATATATATATATATATATATATATATATATATATATATATATATATATATATATGAAAAGAATTTTTAACACAAGAAGAAAGGGAAAGTGTAAAAAGGTATGGAAAGCCCAGACAGCAGCTGAAATTGTTGTTTCAGCTTATTTTAAATTTGGTAGTTTGAATAAGCAGGAAAAATCATATTGGAGTGGGTGTAAATGAATATTAGCTGCTTCAGTCTACACAGCTACATTAGCAGGATGATGAAGCCTCAACAGCATTCAGAGAAAGAAGATAAAGCTGCTAGAATGGCCCAGCCAATCACTTGACCTGAATCCAATAGAAAATCACACAAGAAACCCATAGAACCACCCAGATATAAAGACTCATCTTACATATTGAACTTTTATACAAAGTATTTAATAGATTTCAGTATTTCTCCTTATGCTGTTCCAATGTAATAACACATTTTTGTTTTGTATGTTTGGATTGTTTAGGTATTTACCAAAAGTCTGGGTCAATTTCATGTCAA